>NC_083346.1:37032919-37339169 GCF_019175385.1 Lycium barbarum
TCTTTCCTAAACAGTTCAACTTGCAATTCTGAAAGCCTAACTTCCTTCTATACTCTTCAATAGCAAGAGGATCTTGAAAAGGTTCCATTAGGCCTATGATAGAATAATGATGTCTCCTCTTTAGTTCAATTAACCTCTCAAAAGATTTCTGAGTGTTAACTGACCTAATATTCCAAAATAAAACTTTGTCTATCATTGAGAATTATTAATTTTGTTCTTACTCCTCCTTGTTGAAACTCCTGCAACTGGAATACTGGTGCTTCTGACAGGTTTTTGTTTATTTGTTGCTTGTTTCAATTACTGCACACTTCTAGGAGATAAATCTGCCTCCTGTGCTATATCATCAATGTTCTGAGTTAAATCTTCCTCATCTTGGCTATTGAGATCAGCTTGGGCTTGTATCTCATCTTGCTTTCCATGATGTGCATTCTTTACTTGTTCCACAGACAATTTGACAGAGTTGTTACTCTTTGGTGGCCTTGTGACTTCTTTTCCTTATTTTCCTTCATTATCGTTCACTTCCTCATCTGATATAGGAGTCTTATCTTGATCAGCATCCTCCTGCAGCACTTCACCTGACTTGTTTTCTTCCTCCAAGTTTTGGTGGATTAAGGTGTCACCAGTTTCTTCTGAGTCATGTTCCTTCTCTTGTCCAAATGTAGTACTTGAATTCACCTTAGGCACCTGTTGAGACAAGATCTCCCCTTTATCATTGAGTTTTTTTACCAAAGTTCTTCTCAATCCATGCCTTTGCTGATATCCTCTCCACCTGATTTGATTCATCCATCTGCTTTTCCTTTGATTCTTCCATCTGCTTTTCCTTGACCATATCATTATTGTCTACAATTTGCTGCACTGTAACAATCTAATATGGAGCATCAGTCACCTTTGGTTCTACCATCCTTCCATCTGAAGACTTCTGCATATCAGTCAAATCTATTATATCCTCATCTGTGTTCTGCAGTGCTGCATATTGATTATTTTGCAGAGTTTGATTCTCCTTCGGTCTCCAAGAATTTTCATCATATTTACCTCTATGAAAGTGCCTGTTATTCCTTTGTTTTCCTTTCTTCTCCTTGAATCCATCATTATCATTAACCTGTGTAGGCTGCACCTTGTCTTCTGATTCCTTCCCTTTAATTATGTTAGCATTAGTCTCTTTGTAATCCTTAATCTCAGACCTGCTATTTTTTGCATTCTTTTGATCCTTATTCTTCCTTTGATCTTCCTTACTGTTTTTGTCACGACCCAACCCCGTAGGTCGTGACTAGTGCCCGATCTGGGCACCCGAACCCATCTATCAAATATTATCTCAAATTCTATCAACTCATTCTAGTATATGGCGGAAGCCGACAAGGCTTTATTTTAAATTTAGGTAATTTCCAGAAAAATTTCGGCAGAGTTTCCTTTGTTTTACGGACTATCTAATATACCCTGCACGCAGAAAATACCAACAAAAGCCACACAGGGCTAACCAAGCAATATATAAACATATGCGGACCGGCCGCCTCGGCGTATGGGATCGCCCAAACGACATGTACATACATCCATACAGAAAGACCCTAACCCACAAACATGTCCACAGACCTCTAAACAGACCGACAGAATCATATGACGGGACAGGGCCCCGCCGTACCCATGAACGAATATATACAAATGCACTAATAAATATATATACCAAAAGTATAAGCTCCGGAAAGAGAGGAGCACTCCGAATAGCAGTAAGGGTGTCCTAAACAGGTGGATCACCAGGCTGTGCGTCCGTACCTGCGGGCATGAAACGCAGCCCCCGGAGAAGGGGGTCAGTACGAAATATGTACTGAGTATGCAAAGCAGAAGGTACAGAAATAAATCTGAACAATAATCGAATCAGATATATAGAAAATAATACATATCAAAAAAAAAATCAAAATGTTTATTTCCAAAGTATAAATTATGCATAGGGCACAGGAAAATGTGGTCACCCGCCTGTCGATGGCGCCACAACACAGCATAACACCAGAAAGTTTCAAATCTCCGAATCCCCGTCACACATCACAACACAGCATAACGCCAAACACAGCATAACGCCAAACATAAGTGGAACCCGACCCTCGAGCGAGGAGCACGGTGAACCATAATCACAGCATAACACCGGAATGTATCACAAAGCGCACGACAACAGAACCGGCCCGGGAACCGGTGAACGATATCACAGTAGGCACGAGCGGAGTAGTGAGGAATCATATGCATAAAATCATTATTATAAATCTGAAGGATAAGTAAAATAGTCATATTCGAAATCGGAATAATAATTATCACTTTTTGTTTCAAAGTTATCGAATTTCAAAAAGGGCGTCGCGGGACCCACGGACGAGTATAGACCCGAACTGAGCCCGCCTATGAAAAACATACTCATTTTATATCATACAAACTCCTACGAAAATTTCAAAGCAATCCGAGCTTTTCTGAGGAAATTATGGGCGTTTGAAGTTTTGGAATCGCTAAAGAATGAACTTTAAAACAAAAATCAGCTTTCATGTAATCTTTACAAATTATGGATTCCAAGAACATAAGGATCAATGTTTTGCCATGACAAGGCAAGGATGCCAAAGAATAAATGCGATTCATAAACATGCTCGGATTGTGAGAATAGAGTTTCCTCGAGGCTTATATCATAGCCTATTTTAACTAAGGCATGCCGAAGAAGGAAGATTACTTTACATACCTCAAACGCTCTCCAATACGATCCAAACTCAAGCTAAATCCAACCTATGATTCGGGCTGCCCACGATCTATAAACAAGCCATAAAATGCCAAACATTAGCTAAAGACTTTTTGGGCATTAAATTCCAATTTCACCCTTAATTCTACAGAAATTTGAGCAGCATTTCCCCTGTAAATAGGCTACCCCTAGAATTTAACTCGGCCGTATCAATCAACAACAACAACAACAACCAACCTAACAACATTAATAATCAATCCGAAAGGTAATACAACAATAATAGCTCTCTTTTCCATCATTCATCAACTTTCATAAATTCAATTAGACGACTTACCTTCAAGCCAAAATCGACGCTTATACGCTCACATACTAACCCGAACCCATACCAAAAACATTTCAAGACATTCTAAGCAATTTATACAATTTTTCCAACAATCCATAAATTTTCCCAAGCTACCCGAAACAGCCCCTAACCGAGACAACCCCCCTAACTTTTTCTTCATTTCCAAATCATGGTTCGTATCTACAATTTACATTCTAACAATGCTATTTTCATCAATACACAATTTACATTAAATGTACAACAACTTCCAAATCAGTCCGCAATATTTACAACATCAATTTGAGTCAATAAACTTTCATTTCCAACATAGAATTCATGGCGACGACGGCTAAACAATAAGCGATACTAATTCAATTCTTGGCACATAAGGTGACCCATTTTCGGCTAACACTACACATATACATATATGGATGATTCTCAATTGTTCTTCACCTTACAATGATAATAATCAACTAACTAGGCATTAATTCATAATTTCAATCACAACACAACAACACCCATTTACACGGCTCTCCACATACACAACTCACCTCCAACATTTCATATTTCATGATTTTCCTCCATTATAACATACTACAAGATACAAACAACCTTTATAACACAAAAGCAAGATCAACTCTTACCTATCCTCTTCAATTCCACAAAATGCTAGGGTTTCCAATGGATGAAAAATAATGGGTTGATCACTCCAACGACACTCCCACGCTACTTAGGGACCTCAAAATAGTGGGTTTGTACCAAGGAAATAATTTTGGAAGAGCAAGAAATGGGGGTGGATTTTTCCTTGGGCTGGCCGAGAGCCCCCTTATTGTGGTGCTCTTCAATTCTTTTTTTTTTTTAAGAGTTGGAGTGAAGTGAATTGAAGTGGTCATCTTTTTAACAATGCAAGACTTAGTCAAGGGTGCCTTGGCCCACATAATGAGTTGTTCCACTTAGAAGATGACACAAAGTTGTGTGGGCACCACATGGAATTTGTGGATGACTTTCCACTTCAAATTTTATCACCTTTGGTCCCAAATTTTCCTAATTGTTCCATACCAATAAATTTATGCACAACTTATATCTCAAAATAAATTCGAAGGTCAAGAATCCCGACTTTGTATCCCAAATAATTTTGTCCTTAGCTTATCATAAATAAATCCGAATTATTCCACTGTACAAAAATACGGGTTCTAACATCCTCCCCCCCTTTAGAACATTCGTCCTCGAATGCCATATTAACCTTACCGGTCATACAACAATTTGGGGGAGTTTCCTTACTAACTATCACAACAATACAATCATTGATCAACGATTCATTTATCAAGCAACATAGTCAAATAGAGAATTGGATTACCTGTAGGCTCTGAAAATAAATGAGGATACTTCTTCTTCATATGCTCCTCAGCTTCCCAGGTCATTTCCTCTCGGTTATTGTTCCGCCACAGCAGTTTAACAAAAGCCATATATTTGTTCCGCAACCTTTTTACCTGGCGATCCAATATGGCTATAGGCTGCTCCTCATAAGATAGCTCCTCGGTGACCTGAATATCATCTACAGGAAAGACTCTGAAAGGGTCACCAATACACTTACGAAGCATAGAAACATGAAATACCGGGTGTACCGCTCCCAAGTCAGCTGGCAAATCCAATTCGTAGGCCACCTTGCCTATTTTCCGAATAATCAGATAGGGCCCAATATATCTCGGACTGAGCTTTCCTTTCTTGCCAAATCGCATAACACCTTTCATCGGTGACACTTTCAGGAACACCCAATCGCCAATCTGAAACTCTAACGGTCGACGTCGCTTATCGGCATAAGATTTCTGTCGGCTCTGGGCTGCCAACAATCTTTCTCGAATAAGTTTCACCTTATCCACGGCCTGCTAGACCACATCTGGGCCAATCAACTCAGTCTCCCCAACATCAAACCAACCGATCGGTGATCTACACTTCCTGCCATACAAAGCCTCATATGGTGCCATCTGAATACTGGAGTGGTAGCTGTTATTATACGCAAACTCAAAAAGCGGTAAATGGTCATCCCAGCTACCCCTGAAATCAATAACACAGGCACGCAACATATCTTCCAATGTCTGAATAGTGCGCTCGGCCTGTCCGTCGGACTGGGGATGGAAGGCTGTACTCAGGCTCACCTGGGTCCCCAATCCCTCCTGAAACGATCTCCAGAACTTAGCTGTAAACTGGGCACCTCTATCGGAAATAACAGACACAGGAACTCCATGAAGTCGTACAATCTCCCTGACATAAAGCCTGGCATAATCCTCAGCTGAATAGGTCGTCCGAACCGGAAGAAAATGGGCTGATTTCGTCAGCCGATCAACAATAACCCAAATAGAATCATACTTCCGTGGAGTGCGAGGTAGACCTGTAATAAAGTCCATATTAATGATCTTCCACTTCCACGTCGGTATCTCCATCTCCTGCAATAGCCCACCGGGCTTCTGGTGCTCAATCTTAACCTGCTGGCAATTTGGACACTGAGCAACGAACTCTGCTATATCTCTTTTCATACCGTCCCACCAATATAGGCATCTGATATCATGGTAAATCTTCGTCGACCCTGGGTGAACAGAATATCGGGCGTAATGTGCCTCGCCCATAACCTGTCGCCGCAACCCTGCAACGTCAGGTACACACAATCTGCCTCTGTGAAATAACACTCCATCAGGTGAAATCTCAAACGGAGTCTTCTCCTGTGCCAGCGCTGCGTCTCTGTACTGTGCCAGAATAGGATCCTCATACTGATGCCGCTTAATATCTTCTGTAATAGAGGACTCAGCAATACCTCGAACAGAAACCCCAACATCTCCAGAATCAGCCAAGCGAACTCCAAGACTAGCCAACTGATGAATATCACGAACCATTTCTTTGCTCTCTGATGACACGTCTGCTAGGCTGCCCATAGACTTGCAGCTGAGTGCATCCGCCACAACATTAGCTTTCCCAGGATGGTAGAGAATGTCAACATCATAATCTTTCAGCAACTCTAACCACCTCCGTTGCCGCAAGTTCAGCTCCTTTTGCCTAAAGATGTACTGAAGGCTCTTATGATCTGTATAAATGTCAACGTGAACCCCATATAAATAATGTCTCCACATCTTCAAAGCATGAATGACCGCGGCCAGCTCCAAATCGTGAGTAGGATAATTCTTTTCATGTTTTCTAAGCTGCCGGGAAGCATAAGCTATCACCCTGTCGTGCTGCATCAACACACATCCCAAACCAATACCAGAGGCATCACAATAAATCACATACCCATCTGGACCCTCCGGAAGAGTCAGGACTGGAGCCGTAGTCAACTTCACTTTCAGCAACTGGAAGCTACGCTCGCAAGCATCTGACCACTGAAACTTAGCTCCCTTATGAGTCAGCCTTGTCAAAGGCGCTGAAATGGAAGAAAACTTCTCCATGAATCTCCGATAATAACCAGCCAATCCCAGAAAGCTACGCACCTCTGTCGGCGTCGTAGGTCTAGGCCAATTCTTTACGGCCTCGATCTTCTGGGTATCCACCCGGACGCCATCAGCCCCAATAATATGTCCCAGAAATGCCACTGAAGATAACCAGAATTCACACTTAGAAAATTTAGCATATAATTCCTGGTGCCGAAGTGTGCCAAGTACCGTCCTCAAATGGTCCGCATGCTCTGCCTCTGACCGAGAATAAACCAGAATATCATCGATAAATACGATCACAAACATATCCAAGAACGGTCTGAATACCCGATTCATCAGGTCCATAAATACTGCTGGGGCATTTGTCAGCCCAAAAGACATAACTCTGAACTCATAGTGCCCATATCGGGTCCTGAATGCTGTCTTGGGAATATCAGCCTCTCGTACCCGTACCTGATGGTAACCCGATCGCAGGTCTATCTTCGAGAAGTACCTGGCACCCTGCAGTTGATCAAACAAATCATCAATCCTGGGGAGGGGATATTTATTCTTGATGGTTACCTTATTCAAGTGCCGATAATCAATGCACATCCGCAGCGAGCCGTCTTTCTTCCTCACAAATAATACCGGAGCTCCCCAGGGTGACGCACTAGGCCGAATGAAACCCTTCTCCAATAAATCTCTCAGCTGCTCTTTCAATTCTTTCAATTCTGCGGGTGCCATTCTGTACGGAGGAATAGAGATAGGCTGAGTGTCTGGCAACAGATCAATAGAAAACTCTATCTCCCGTTCGGGAGGAAGACTTGGAAGCTCATCTGGGAATACATCTACAAATTCATTAACCACTGGGACTGACTGACGAGTCGGTGCCTCTGCCTCTAAATCATGAACACGGACCAGATGATAAATATACCCCTTTCTGATCATTTTCTCAGCCTTGAGGTATGAAATAAACTTACCCCTCGGCGATACTGTATTACCTGCCCACTCTATAACTGGCTCCCCTGGGAATTGGAATCGGACTATCTTCTTTTGACAATCAACATTAGCATAGCAAGAAGCTAGCCAATCCATACCCAAAATCACGTCAAACTCGATCATATCTAACTCTACCAAATCCGCCTTAGTGCAGCGGCCACAGATAATCACGGAACAATCTCTATAAATCTGACTGGCTATAACAGAGTCCCCTACTGGTGTAGCTACCTCAAAAGGCTCTATCGGTTCGGATTCTATCCCAATTTTATCAGCAACGAGTGGAGATATAAATGATAATGTAGAACCAGGATCAATCAATGCATACACATCACGAGAGAAAACCAGTAATATACCTGTAACGACATTAGGCGAAGCCTCCTGGTCCTGTCTGCTGGCTAAGGCATAAATGCGGTTCGAAGGACCGCTAGAACCCGAAGCTCCGCCACGACCCCTGCCGCGGCCTGCTGGTGCTGGAGTACCTCGCCCCGCAGGGCGCATCACCACCGAGGCTGAAGATGAACCACCGGCTGACCCGGTAGACTGAGCTGAACTGCCTGTACCACCTCTAGCCGGACAGTCTCTCATCTGATGGCCCTGACGGCCGCAAACAAAGCATGCACCCGTAGCTCGGAAACACTCTCCCGGGTGCTGTCTCCCACAGTAGGAACACAAAGGTCTGGGTGGCCTCATCTGACTGCTGGAACCTCTGTCCAACTGTGAACCTGAAGCCCTGGAGCTCGGGCCTGCCTCTGAATATCCGGCACCCTCAGATCTCCTGCCGGTAAACTGTGGGGGTGTACCCCGTGATGACTGAGAAGGATATCTGCTCTGCTGCTGCTGCTGAGGCTGTCTGCCTCAGAAATCTCCAGAATAGCCTGCGGATCTGGCCCTCTTGGGCGGCCTCCTGTCCCGATCTCTGCTGGAATAATCAGCTCTATGTCGGTCCTCCATACCCAGAGCATAAGCCTGTAGTCGGGCAATATCCATGTCTGTCTGCTATGCCACCGCCATACAGCCATCAATCAAGTAGCGGTCTAACCCCATCACGTATCTGTGCATCCGATCGGCCATATCTGCTACTATGGCAGGTGCGTACCGGGCCAGAGAATCAAACTCCATATTATACTCACGAACACTCCGACCCCTCTGCTGCAGATGTAAAATTCGGTCAACCCGCGCCCGCCGTAACTCTGGGGGCAAAAAGTGGCGGGTAAAAGCAGCCACGAACTCGTCCCAAGTAGCTGGGGAAGCACCCTCACCCCTAGATAGCTCCCAGGACTCATACCAGTGAGCAGCGACATCCCGTAGTCTATGCGAAGCCAACTCAACAGACTCAGTCTCTGAAGCCCTGACCAAATCTAGTGAGCGCCGCATCCCCCGAATAAAGTCATGGGGGTCCTCGTCGGGCTTAGACCCGTAAAACTCTGGAGGGCCACATAATAGAAACTCTCGAACCCTCAGGCTGTCACACCTATCGTCATCATCATCATCTCTCCGCCCGCGTCTGCGAGCCTGTCCCGCTACCAGAGTGGTCAATAACTGCACAACCTCTCTCAGTGTCCTGTCCTCCGCCCCTGGCTGAGGAGCTGGAGGCGCGGGAGCTGGAGCCCCTGGAGCTAATGGTGAAGCTGCTCCAGACTCCTCTGACGATGAAGACGTAGCAGAGTCGGCTGGCCGGGACGTAATATCACGCATCATCTGAGCAAGGGTCCGAGTATCCTTCTGAGCCCGACTGGTCTCTCCTACTTCACCCTTTTTCTTCTGGGCGGCCGTCGCCTTTTTCGGAGGCATCACTGAAAGAAAAACAACAACAGATCAGAACAGAATCATCCTAATAGCACAGCTCTATCGCACGATCTAAGATTCAAAGAAAGGAAACATCCTAAATGTCCTGTAGCTTCCTGTTTATAGATGTGGTGCACAACACACCGATAAACAAGACCCTACTAGACACGGTCTGTAGACATTCCGAGGACAAACCGCTCTGATACCACTTCTGTCACGACCCAACCCCGTAGGCCGTGACTAGTGCCCGATCTGGGCACCCGAACCCATCTATCAAATATTATCTCAAATTCCATCAACTCATTCTAGTATATGGCGGAAGCCGACAAGGCTTTATTTCAAATTTAGGTAATTTCCAGAAAAATTTCGGCAGAGTTTCCTTTGTTTTACGGACTATCCAATATACCCTGCACGCAGAAAATACCAACAAATGCCACACAGGGCTAACCAAGCAATATATAAACATATGCGGACCGGCCGCCTCGGCGTATGGGATCGCCCAAACGACATGTACATACATCCATACAGAAAGACCCTAACCCACAAACATGTCCACAGACCTCTAAACAGACCGACAGAATCATATGACGGGACAGGGCCCCGCCGTACCCATGAACGAATATATACAAATGCACTAATAAATATATATACCAAAAGTATAAGCTCCGGAAAGAGAGGAGCACTCCGAATAGCATTAAGGGTGTCCTAAACAGGTGGATCACCAGGCTGTGCGTCCGTACCTGCCGGCATGAAACGCAGCCCCCGGAGAAGGGGGTCAGTACGAAATATGTACTGAGTATGCAAAGCAGAAGGTACAGAAATAAATCTGAACAATAATCGAATCAGATATATAGAAAATAATACATATAAAAAAAAAAATCAAAATGTTTATTTCCAAAGTATAAATTATGCATAGGGCACAGGAAAATGTGGTCGCCCGCCTGTCGATGGCGCCACAACACATCATAACACCAGAAAGTTTCAAATCTCTGAATCCCCGTCACACATCACAACACAGCATAACGCCAAACACAGCATAACGCCAAACACAGCATAACGCCAAACATAAGTGGAACCCGGCCCTCGAGCGAGGAGCACGGTGAACCATAATCACAGCATAACACCGAAATGTATCACAAAGCGCACGACAACAGAACCGGCCCGGGAACCGATGAACGATATCACAGTAGGCACGAGCGGAGTAGTGAGGAATCATATGCATAAAATCATTATTATAAATCTGAAGGATAAGTAAAATAGTCATATTCGAAATCGGAATAATAATTATCACTTTTTGTTTCAAAGTTATCGAATTTCAAAAAGGGCGTCGCGGGACCCACGGACGAGTATAGACCCGAACTGAGCCCGCCTATGAAAAACATACTCATTTTATATCATACAAACTCCTACGAAAATTTCAAAGCAATCCGAGCTTTTCTGAGGAAATAATGGGCGTTTGAAGTTTTGGAATCGCTAAAGAATGAACTTTAAAACAAAAATCAGCTTTCATGTAATCTTTACAAATTATGGATTCCAAGAACATAAGGATCAATGTTTTGCCATGACAAGGCAAGGATGCCAAAGAACAAATGCGATTCATAAACATGCTCGGATTGTGAGAATAGAGTTTCCTCGAGGCTTATATCATAGCCTATTTTAACTAAGGCATGCCGAAGAAGGAAGATTACTTTACATACCTCAAACGCTCTCCAATACGATCCAAACTCAAGCTAAATCCAACATATGATTCGGGCTGCCCACGATCTATAAACAAGCCATAAAATGCCAAACATTAGCTAAAGACTTTTTGGGCATTAAATTCCAATTTCGCCCTTAATTCTACAGAAATTTGAGCAGCATTTCCCCTGTAAATAGGCTACCCCTAGAATTTAACTTGGCCGTATCAATCAACAACAACAACAACAACCAACCTAACAACATTAATAATCAATCCGAAAGGTAATACAACAATAATAGCTCTCTTTTCCATCATTCATCAACTTTCATAAATTCAATTCGACGACTTACCTTCAAGCCAAAATCGACGCTTATACGCTCACATACTAACCCGAACCCATACCAAAAACATTTCAAGACATTCTAAGTAATTTATACAATTTTTCCAACAATCCATAAATTTTCCCAAGCTACCCGAAACAGCCCCTAACCGAGACAGCCCCCCTAACGTTTTCTTCATTTCCAAATCATGGTTCGTATCTACAATTTACATTCTAACAATGCTATTTTCATCAATACACAATTTACATTAAATGTACAACAACTTCCAAATCAGTCCGCAATATTTACAACATCAATTTGAGTCAATAAACTTTCATTTCCAACATAGAATTCATGGCGACGACGGCTAAACAATAAGCGATACTAATTCAATTCTTGGCACATAAGGTGACCCATTTTCGGCTAACACTACACATATACATAGATGGATGATTCTCAATTGTTCTTCACCTTACAATGATCATAATCAACTAACTAGGCATTAATTCATAATTTCAATCACAACACAACAACACCCATTTACACGGCTCAAGCTCCACATACACAACTCACCTCCAACATTTCATATTTCATGATTTTCCTCCATTATAAGATACTACAAGATACAAACAACCTTTATAACACAAAAGCAAGATCAACTCTTACCTATCCTCTTCAATTCCACAAAATGCTAGGGTTTCCAATGGATGAAAAATAATGGGTTGATCGCTCCAACGACACTCCCACGCTACTTAGGGACCTCAAAATAGTGGGTTTGCACCAAGGCAATAATTTTGGAAGAGCAAGAAATGGGGGTGGATTTTTCCTTGGGCTGGCCGGGAGCCCCCTTATTGTGGTGCTCTTCAATTCCTTTTTTTTTTTTAAGAGTTGGAGTGAAGTGAAATGAAGTGGTCATCTTTTTAACAATGCAAGACTTAGTCAAGGGTGCCTTGGCCCACATAATGATTTGTTCCACTTAGAAGATGACACAAAGTTGTGTGGGCACCACATGGAATTTGTGGATGACTTTCCACTTCAAATTTTATAACCTTTGGTCCCAAATTTTCCTAATTGTTCCATACCAATAAATTCATGCACAACTTATATCTCAAAATAAATTCGAAGGTCAAGAATCCCGACTTTTTATCCCAAAATAATTTTGTCCTTAGCTTATCATAAATAAATCCGAATTATTCCACTGTACAAAAATACGGGTTCTAACAGTTTTCCTCCTATTCTTTGTCTGAACTTTGTTCTTCATCCTTGGGATACAATTCTGGATGAATGACATAGGAATCTTGCTCATTATGCCCTTGAAGTTTGCAGTTTTTGCAGTACTTAGGAACATAATCATAATTGATCTTTATCCATTTGTCCACAATCTCCCATGTACTCTTCTTCTTCATCCTTATATTGATTCTCTTTGGGAATTCTCTAAGCAAGTCTACTTCTACCTTCACTCTCGCACAACTTGGCCTGGTTTTATTGGCTGTGGCCATATCAACTTGTAGGGGCTTTCCAACAACAGATGCTAGTGAGAAAACAGCTTCTTTCACAAAATAGTTTGGAGGTAATGATGGGAATGATATCCATGCAATTGGAATCTTCGTTTCCTCTTCTAGATCAAACCATGGATCCCATTTGAACGTACGCATGGGATAGAACCAGTTCTTATGCGTAATGTAATATGAAGGTTTGGACAATAAGGTCACGTAATCTTCTAAATAAGAAGCACGTATTAGTACATACCTATTGCTCAACAAACCAATAATAGACTCTCCTTTCAAACCACATTGCTTTGGAATTAATGTTCTCAAATCTTTCACGTCAGGCCATCCATATGTGAATTTCCCAACGACAGCATATTGTAGTTTTTCCTTAATAATCATCTGCTCAATCTCCTCTTCATCCCATACTACCATGGGTTCTCTATGCAAATATGTGATATTTTTCATAGGTAGTGTAGGACTATACGTGGTAGTAGAAATAGTAGGATTAAGGGCTGTTGCATAAGTTTGGTTCGGTAAAAGGTGAATAGGTTGCGTAGGTGCTGTTGTATTAGCCTGGACAGCCAAAATAGGCGGCTGTCCAGTGGCCGGAGAGGCCATTGTCGCCGTGAAAAGGTTGGACACTATTAAGGTTTCGACTGATAGTTTTGATATTCAATGCTAAGATGTTTTCTATTAATAGTATTGAATGGTTGAAAGACTTGGATTATGGAAGAAAGTAGAAAATGGGTTACAAATATAAGAGTAGTGGTATTCTTGAATAGTAGTTTGATATGCATCATGATTCTTGAGATGTTATGAGTATAATCTTGTTATAAATGGTATTAAGAATATTAGAGAAGAATTATGTGAGGATGAAGGTGGTGTTGTATTATGGCTATGGTTATGAATGACATTGAGAGGGAATCGTGATAATTGAATAATGAATAACTTAACGAAGTTCATTGATTATGATATTGAGGGTGTGTTGTTGATGTTTGGGAGTTATATTATATGGAGAAAGTTATAGAAACAAAGGAGATGCTATCCAAATTTCATTAGCTTTAAGCTTAAGCATGTTTTCGGTTATCTAACCTTAGTACAAACTCTCTTGAATGTAGAACCGTGAACATTGGAGGGAAGCGTTTAATCGATAAAGTTAAAGAGGCGTAAAGGTATGTAAGGCTAGTCCTTTTTTCCTCTAAGGTATGATTCCTACAACACGACTTCCTTTATCACTCCATGACTCTCTTATATTCCGAAAATTATGAGTCTATGATTATTAAGAGCTTTTCATGAAATAAAGATAAGTGATGTGTTATGAAAATGACAATGATGATGGTGAGTCTAAGTCTAGTGATCCTAAAGTTCATGATATGATATTCTTACGAAGCTAATGTCCCTTATATGATTCCTTGATGTTATTCATTGTTGTTAAACTCACCTTATCATGCTAGTTCCTTCAAGGTGAGACATGATGATCATGACTACTCCATAATGAAATCGGAGGTTCTCGACCTTACGTCACCCCGATAGAGTTGTAGCATTTAATTTATTTTAATGCATGCTTTATGATAAATATATAATGATGAGATTACACAGTGCCTAGATGGTTGGACATGACACCACTAAGGCGGACGGCTTATGACTACACCGTTCCTAGATGGCCGGACATGACATCGCTAAGGCGGGCGGCTTATGATAACACCGTGCCTGGAGGGCCGGACATGACACACTAGTGGGCGGCATGCGATAGTTACCCGGACGCGGGTTAACGATGATGGTATATTTGATATGCATAACATGTGTTTTCCTTTAAAAGTTAAGCAGGCATAGTATTCGCTTTAAGAGGCATTTGACGTACAGGTTATATCTTCGCCTCCTATTTCATTATTTCTTTATTATGCTAGTATTATTCATGCCTTACATACTCAGTACATTTTTCGTACTGACGTCCTTCCTTTTGGGACGCTGTGTTCATGCCCACAGGTAGACAGGGAGGTGGCCCAGATTCTTAGGAGCTACTCAGCAGATTCACAGGAGCACTCCACTGTTCTAGAGGTGCCATTTTGATACATTATTTTGTTTATATATTTGGGTATGACGGGGTCCTGTCCCGTCCTTATGTGTCAGTACTCTAATAGAGGCTCGTAGATATGGATGCGTCGGTAGTTGTTGTCTTATTGATACATCAGTGTATATTCTTGTATATCATTTTTGCAGTCGTGAGGGCTTATGTATATTTATGTATTGCCTTGGAAATTGTATGTGTCTAGGAAGAGTATGATGACTAGCGTAATGAGTGGTGCTTGGTAGTTAGCTCCGGGTACCAGTCATGGCCCCCCTAGTTGGGTCGTGACATTGAATTTCTTCAAAATCTCCTTTATATAGTTTTATTGAGATATGAAGATGCCTTCCTCCATTTGCTTCACTTCTAGGCCTAATTAATTTGACTTGAGCCCTATGTCAATCATCTCGAACTCAAGGGACATGGATTTCTTGAAAGCTTGAAAAAAACTTGGATTATTACCTGTCAGAATAACATCATCAACCTAAAGACAAACAAGCAAAATATCTCCATTAGTATGAACTTTAATGTAAAGAGCATATTCATGGAGACAACGAGTAAACCTATTGTCTTGAAAGTACTTGTCAATGCGGTTATTCCATGCTAGTGGAGCTTGCTATCCATATAAAGCTATCTTCAACTTCAACAATTTATCTTTATGATTTTTTACCACAAAGCCTAGTGGTTGCTTAACATAGACGTAGACGTCCTTTCAAGATATCCATTCAAGAATACCGACTTAACATCTAGTTGATGCATTTTCCACTTAATTTGTGCCACTAAACAGATCAACAAATAGATCATCTCCATGTGGGAAACATGTGCATAGATTTCTTTATAGTTAATATCTAGCCTTTTCTTGTAGCCTTTAGCCACGAGTCTTGCCTTGTATCTCTCCACCTCTCAATGGGCATTCTTTTTTGCTTTGTATACCAATTTAACACCATTTGCTTGATGACCCTTGGGAAGACTTGTTAATTTCCAAGTGTTGTTATCCTCCATGGCTTGTCGCCACCTTTTGTCTGTAACAGATTCATCAAAATTCATTGGTTCGTTGTCAGCAAAGAGACAATACAAAAAATCAAAATTAGTAACTTCTTTTGTATCCTCATAGAGCTCTTGGATGTTCTTCATCCTCTGTGGCCTTTCATTTGAACTTTATTGAGAAGAAGCTGATGCAACATTTGTTGGAGTAGGAGGTGGGGTTTCATCCTATGCAGGTGCCATGGTCTCCTGTTCTTCGTCATCTCTAAAGTATGGAAGGAAGTCATATGTCTGTCACGCTCTAGTCTTGATATAACTACCCGTTATGGGGGTGATTTAGAAACTAGACCTTCGTTGGTAATTCTGAGGCCGCGGGTAAGTGTATAGTGTCTTTTTATGTATCTGTGCATGTTTTGTTTGTGTTTGTAGGGCCTTGGATTGGTGTTGGGATTTTTGGGTGAAAGCTGTTGCAAATACCTGAGCTACTGGTCAAAATGGACCATTGCAGTGGGTGATGGGCCGCTGCAGCGGGTCCATATGTTACGCCTCTTATTTTCGTTATAGGAGAGCTTATGATTTTCTAGCCCGGGATGCCTTTAGAGTTGAGACCCGTGCCTGAGTTTTGGAGATAGAAAGTGTCTTACCCCGTGTACAATGGTACCAACGGGTATTCCTGGTAATTTGCAGCCCTAGAATTTGAGCGAATCGAATCGACATAATCTGAGCCGGATCTAAGAAATCTGCAGACACCAGTTATCGTCGACGGGTTGTCGACCTGCTCGTTGAATCGTACCGCTGGAACTTTTTAAACTTCGAGTATAAATATGTGGTCCACGATCTTATTTCATAATTTCTCCATTCCAAATAAGAGAAAACCCTAGTATTTTCTCTCCCAACCTTCTCCATCATTATTAGTAGAGATTTTGCAAGATTCGAGCCCCGTAAACCTGAGCTTATGAAGAAGAAGGTTGTTTCTAGGGTTTCTCCTAAGTTTTGGAGCTTAGGAATTTGGAGTTGAAGTTGATCCTTGGAATCTTAGGCCCCACAAGGTATGTAAATGATTTCTACCCTTGTATTCAAGTTAATTATCAAAAGTTTTAGTGATGTTAAGTGAAATGAGGATATTTATGGAAGTGGTAAGTTGATAAAGGGTAAGATAGTTGTTTGGAGCTATTTTAAGAGATGATTGGGAATAGATTTGAGTGTATTTTAATATGTAAGTGTTGTTATGGATATTGTGGTTGATGTTGGATGGAATGGAAAGTTGAAGGGTTGTGATCTTACAAGGAATATATACATTGCCTATGATTTGTTAAGCTCTAATTGTGTCTACAATGGCTAGTAAGCGAGGTAAATAGTCTAATTAAGGCCTATGTTATCTTGATTGTAGACTTACGAGTTTGAGGATTAGAAGTTGGACGATTGGATATAGTTCAAGGTATGTTAGGGCTATCCATTCTTTCTTTTGGCATGACCTTATGCTATGAACCAACAAGTGAGTAAATGAGCTTCCATATTACTCTACTCTTAGAAGCAATAGGGGTACTTCAGTCTTTGATGTTCCTATTCCCCGCTTATGATTGTTCCTTCTGTTCATGGGTCCAGCTTTATGTATACAATTTATTTATACATTATATTCATTCATACATGTACTTATATGCATATTGACCTGTGACCAGAAGGCATTATATACGCGTATATTATATGTATATGGGGTATGAAGGGAAAAACGGGAAGGCGTTATACACGCATTACCACCTGATCAGCTGGTGCACAGTGATGATGATATTGAGTATGGCTGCAGAGAGGTCGATGTGATATGAGATATGGATCGGGCTGAACGTTCCTCAGCACTATGACATATATATATACATACACATGAGCATGATTATGATTGAGAGCGTGCATCTTATGCGCCCACAAAGGCATTATCAGTTATACAGATTTAGGTAGATATATACAGATACTAGTTCATTCAAATAAATGCAGATAGTCATTTCAGCTTATGAGTTTCATATATCATTCATGATTCTTACTTATATGTTGCTCTTATGCTTTACTTACTCAGTATAATATCCGTACTGACTCCCCGTTGCTCGGGGGGCTGCGTTCATGCCCGCAGGTACAGATAGACCGACAGATGGTCCAGCTTAGTAGGACTTCTATCCAACAGTGGTCTGTGCGCTCCATTGATCTAGAGCTGTAGTTTATTTTTGTATGCTAGACCTTTTGAGATGTATATGTATATGGGTATGATGAGGCCCTGTCCCGTCCTTTATACAACTTTATTCCTGTAGAGGTCTGTAGACAGTTGTATGTATTAGTCAGATGATGTAGCTTTGTCGGCTTCTATTCTTTTGAGTATAGTATATGTAGCAGCCTAGCTAGCTTGCATTGTTATTTCTGCATGTTTATGTATGTACAGGTTGTACAGAGTTCATGGGGTCACTTATTTATGGGATCAGTTTAAGTAATTTATGGGCTTTCGATGTTCAGTAAAGTTTAGATAAGCATGTAGGGGTGTTTGGTTGCTAGAGGTCAGACACTCGTCGCGACTCATCGGTTTGGGTCGTAACAGAAGTGGTATCAGAGCCATTCCGTCCTAGGGTTGTCTACAGACCGTGTCTAGTAGAGTATTGTTTATGTGTGTGTTGTACACCACACTTATAAACAGGAGGCTACAGGACATTTAGGATGACGTCGTTCTTTCTCTCTTAGATCGTGCAATAGAGCCATGTGTTAAGCGTTCGCTTTCTGATGATTTGTTCTGATTTTAGCGATGCCTCGCAAGAAAGCTACAGCTTCCCAGAAGGGCAAGAGAGCATCCGGATACGAGGGCTCAGGATAAGATTTAGAGTGAGAGCCCGTCTGAGACATCGCACACCCCGCCTCCAGCACCTGCCCCAGTTCCTCAGCCAGATGCATCGAGCTAAGATGTGCGGGATACCGTGCAGTTGTTGACTAGATTAGTAGCTGCCCAGGCTCAGCGGCAGGGAGTTGGTGTTGACCAGGCAGACAGGGCTGGTAGTTCAAGTGTCAAGATTTTTCTTGGGTTAGATTCTCCAGAGTTCTAGGTGTTGAAGCAGAATATGAACCCCAGGATTTTATTGATAGCATGCAGAGGACCTTAAGGGTTATGCACGCCGATGAGGCTGAGTCGGTAGAGTTGGCTTCATATAGACTTCGTGACATTGCAGTATAGTGGTATCAAACTTGGGAGCTATCTAGGAGAGAGAGTGCTCTTCCAGCTGTTTGGCGAGAGTTTTCAGATACTTTTATTCACCATTATTTACCACCAGTGGTCCGCCGAGCCGACCAGATAGGTTCTTACATACTGAGCAGGGAAGTATGAGTGTTCAGGAGTATTGTGTACACTTCGATTCGTTGGCTAGATATTCCCCATCCATGGTGGCTGAGATAGAGGACAGAGTTCATCGTTTCGTGGCTGGTCTAGGGCCACACTTGATAGATGCATTACAGCCAGACATAGATATCTTCCGTATACAAGCGTATGCACAGAATTTGGAGGACCGTAAGTGCCAGAGAAGGACAGAGCGTGACGGGGGCCCTGGTAAGAGGGCTAAGTCATTTGATATGGTTGGTGAGTTCAGGGGAGGACAGAGGCAGCAACATTCCGAATATTCATATCAATCGGTAGGGAGTGCACGTCAGCGATTTTCAGGCCCTAGGTTTGATCGGTCTTCATATTCCGGAGCGAGCCAGAGTTTCAGAGCATCAGGCTCTCAGTACCGACCAGAGTCAGGCCAGGTGAGACCGCCCTTGCCACGGTGTGCTTAGTAGGGTAGGTTGCATGATGGGCAGTGTCGGGCTTGATTAGATGTTTGCTATGATTATGGTCAGTCGGGCCACAAGATGAGGGAGTGTCTGGCGAGGGTTGGTGCAGGCATTGTTCAGCCTATGGGATCCACAGCTGGTTCTTTTTCATTAGTACGCCCTTCGAGGCCACTTTTTTCGGACACCAGCGGGATGTGATAGAGGGAGAAGTGGAGCACCTAGTTCGAGTGGGCCTTAGCACTGTGTTTGTGCATTAGCTGGTAGACAGACCGTGAGACGTCCCCTGATGCTGATACAGGTATATTACCAGTTTCCTCCCATCATGTTTATGCACTGATTGACCCAGGTTCCACTTTATCATATGTTACGCCCTTTGTTGCCGGCAAGTTTGGGATAGAGTCCGAGTTGATTAAACCATTTGAGGTGTCTACGCCGGTTGGTGATCCGGTTATAGCTAGGCGAGTATACCGGGGCTGTGTTGTTATAGTTTGTGACCGCCATATCGTAGAAGATCTGATTGAGTTAGATATGATTGATTTTGACGTTATTATGGGCATGGACTGGTTGGCTTCTTGTTATGCTAATGGTGATTGTAGGACAAAGATAGTTCGATTCCAGTTTCTCAATGAGCCAATTCTTGAGTGGAAAGGTAATGCCGTTTCGCCAAAGGGTAGGTTTATTTCCTACCTTAAGGCTAGAAAGATGATCAGGAAACGATATATTTTTCACTTAGTTCGCGTTTAAGATGTGCAAGCAGAGTCATCGACTCTTCAGTCTGTCCTTGTGATTAATGGGTTTCCAGAGATATTTCCAGATGAACTTCCAGGCATTCTTCCAGAGATTGATTTTACGATTGATCTATTGCCAGATACTCAGCCAATATCTATTCCTTCTTATAGGATGACACCTGCGGAGTTGAAGGAATTGAAAGAGAAGTTGAAAGAATTACTTGAGAAGGGCTTTATTAGACCCAGTACATTGCCATGGCAAGCGCCAGTATTATTTGTAAGGAAGAAAGATGGCTCCTTACGAATGTGTATTGACTATAGGCAATTGAACAAAATGAATATAAAGAATAAGTATCCGCTTCCGAGGATTGATAATTTATTTGATCAGTTGCAAGGCGCCAAATACTTCTCAAAGATAGACTTGAGGTCTGGGTATCATTAGGTCAGGGTAAAGGAGGAAGACATTCCGAAGATGGCATTCAAGACTAGATATGGACATTATGAGTTTCGTGTCATGTCAATCGCATTAAATAATGCTCCAGCCGTATTCATGGATTTGATGAATCTTGTATTCATACGCTTCCTAGATCGGTTCGTGATTGTATTTATAGATGACATTCTGGTTTATTCACCGTCAGAGATTGAACATGCAGAGCATCTACGAACAGTGCTGGGAGTTCTTCGAAAAATAGAGATATATGCAAAGTTTTCCAAGTGCGAGTTCTGGCGGAACTCTGTGACTTTTCTAGGTCACATTATTTCAGAGGAAGGCATTAGAGTGGATGCCCAAAAGATTGAGGCTTTGAAGAACTGGCCAAGGCCTATGGCACCAATGGAGATACATAGTTTCTTGGGCCTGGCAGGATATTATAGAAGGTTCGTAGAAGGATTTTCCTCTCTTTCAGCCCGATTGACTAGGTTGACTCAGAAATCGGCTAAGTTCCAATGGACAGATGCTTGTGAGCAGAATTTTCAGACATTGAAGGATAAGTAGACTTCAACACCTGTTTTGACTCTTCCAGAGGGAACATACGGCTATGTGGTATATTGTGATGCTTCAGGTATTGGTTTGGGCTGTGTGTTGATACAGCATGGTAAGGTTGTCGCTTATGCTTCTAGACAGCTGAAGAAGCACGAGAAGAATTATCCAACCCACGATCCTGAGCTAGCGGCAATGATTCATGCTTTGAAAATATGGAGGCACTAATTATACGGTGTCCATGTTAATATCTATACTGATCATAAGAGCCTCCAGTACATCTTTAAGCAGAAAGACTTGAATTTGCATCAGAGGCGATATTTAGAGTGGTTGAAATACTATGATTTGGATATTCTGTACCACCCCGGGAAGACTAATGTAGTAGCCGATGCCCTCAGTCGTAAATCCATGGGTAGCTTGTCATATATGCCGTCAGAGAAAAGAGGAATGGTCCATGAAGTTCGTCGACTAGCTAGCCTCGGAGTTCGATTGATAGATTCTGGTGATATAGGAGTTACTATTCAAAACACAGCGGTGTCATCTTTGGTAGAAAAATTAAAAGAACGTCAGTACGAAGACCCTGTTCTAGTTCATTATCGAGATACAACACCTTAGAAAGAAAATACACCCTTTGTAATTACAGGGGATGGAGTACTCAGGTATCGAGGTAGATTATGTGTTCCTAACATTACAGGACTTCGTCAGCAGGTTATTGGGAAAGTACATCATTCTTGCTATTTTATTTATCCATGCTCAACAAAGATGTACCAGGATCTCAAGGAAGTTTATTTGTGGGATTGTATGAAAAGAGATATAGCAGAATTTATTGCTCAGTGTCCAAATTGTCAATAGGTTAAAATAGAACACAAGAAGCCTGGAGGTCTATTGCAAGCTATGGAGATTCCGACATCGAAGTGGGAGGTAATTAATATGGACTTTATTATAGGTTTTCCCCGTACCCAGCGGAAGTATGATTCCATATGGGTTGTAGTTGATTGGCTCACAAAGTCATCCCACTTTTTGCTTGTCAGAACTACTCATATAGCCGAGGATTATGCGAAGCTTTACCTTAAAGAGATTGTACGACTTCATGGTGTTCCCGCGACCATTATTTCAGATAGGTGAACACCGTTCACAGCTAATTTTTGGAAGCCGTTTTAGAATGGATTGAGGACTCAAGTGAGTCTTAGTACTGCGTTTCCTCCACAGACAAATGGACAGGCGGAGCGTACTACACAGACACTTGAGGATATGTTGAGAGCTTGCATGATTGACTTTTGAAGTAGCTGGGATGATCATTTGTCTCTTATTGAATTTGTATATAACAACAGTTACCATTCCAGTATTCAGATGGCTCCTTATGAGGCCTTATATGGCCTGAGATATAGATCGCCCATAGGATGGTTTGATGTTGGCGAGAATCAGCTAGTAGGCCCAGACTTAATTCAGCAAGCAGTTGATAAGGTGAAAATGATTCGAGAAAGATTGCTAACAGCTCAGAGTCAACAGAAATCCTATGCGGATAATCGGCGATGCAAGTTAGAGTTTGAGATAGGCGATTGGGTTTTCCTAAAAGTTTTGCCTATGAAGGGAGTGATGAGGTTTGGCAAGAAGGGTAAGTTGAGCCCTCGATATATTAGGCCATATAAGATCATTCGTACTGTGGGTAAGGTGGCATATGAGTTAGAATTGCCTTCTGAGTTAGAGTCTGTACATTCGGTATTTCATGTGTCTATGCTTCGTAAATGCATCGGAGATCCTTCAAGAGTTGTACTAGTCGATGATATCTAGGTGAATGAGCAGTTAGCATATGAGGAAATCCCAGTGGCTATATTGGACAGATAGGTTCGTTTGTTGCGAACCAAGAATGTAGCTTCAGTTAAAGTTTTATGGAAGAACAAGAATGTTGAGGAAGTGACTTGGAAAGCGATAGAGGCAATGAGATTATGTACCCGCATTTTTTTTTGTAGTACAGGAGGTTTAGTCCGAGGCATCATCACCCCAGGTATTATTCCATTTTCAGTCATCGTGACTGGTCGTGTGAGGCCATGGTATTGTATGTTGTAGTATGTAGCCCTATGTGGCATCGTTTGGGTTGCTGTGTGCAGGTTGGATTGGTATATTTACAGGGGAAACTCTGCCAAAATTTTTATAGCCCATGATTTGTTTGAACATTCGTCCTTCCTAAGAGGGGGGGGGGGGGGGGGAGAATGTTACGCCTCTCGTTTTTGTCATAGGAGAACTTATGGTTCCCTAGTCGGGTATTCCTTTGGAATAGAGACCCGTCTTTGAGTTTTGGGAGATTGAAAGTGTTTTACCCCGTGTACAAGGGTACCAGTAGGTATTCCTAGTAATTTACAGAACTAGAAGTTGAACGAATCGAATTGACGCAACCTGAACTGATTCAAGAAAATCTGCAGACACTAGTAATCATCGAGGGGCCGTTGACATGTTGACGGACTATCGTTGTGCGGAATCGATAGGTTTTCGTAGCCTTTAATCTGCAGGCACAGGTCGACGAAGCAAGTCGACGGACTGTCGACGGGTCGTCGAACCGCACCGCTGAAGCTTTTTAGTTCCAAGTATAAATAGGTGATCCCATGAATTTATTTCTCATTTTCTCTCTTCCAAGTCAGATAAAACCCTAGCATATTTACTCCCAACATTTTCCATCATCATAATGGAGATTTGGTAAGATCCAAGCCCCATAAATCTGAGCTTGTGAAGAAAAAGGTTGTTTCTAGTGTTTCTTCAAAGTTGTGAAGCTTAGGAAGTTGGAGTTGAAGTTGATCCTTGGAATCTTAGACCCCTCAAGGTATGTAATGGTTTCTACCCTTGTATTTAAGTTAATTATCAAGAGTTTTAGTGGTTTTAAGTGAAGAGAGGATACTTATGGAAGTGGTAAGTCGATGAAGGGTAAGATAGTGGTTTGGGGTTGTTTTAAGAGATTATTGGGAATGGAATTGGTTATATTTTGATATGTAAGTGTTGTCATTGTTGTTGTGGATATTTTGGTTGATGTTGGATCGAATGGGAAGTCGAAGGGTTGTAGAGCTTACAAGGAAAATATTGTCTACAATTCGTTAAGCTTTATTTGTATCTAAAAATGGTTACTAAGCGAGGTAAATAGTCTAGTTAAGGCCTATGTTATCTTGATTGTAGACCTACAAGTTCGAGAGGTAGAAGTTGGACGATTGGATATATTTCAAGGTATGTAAAGGGTATCCTTTCTTTCTTTTGGCATGATCTTATGATATGAACCAACAAACGAGTAAGCGAGCCTCCATATTACTCTACTCTTAGAAGCATTAGGAGTACTTCAGTCTTTGATGATGTACCCCGCTTATGATTGCTCCTTCTGTTCATAGGTCCAGTTCTATGTATACAGTTTATTAATGCATTAAATTCATTCATATGCATATGCATATTGACCCGT
This sequence comes from Lycium barbarum, assembly GCF_019175385.1. Taxonomy (NCBI): domain Eukaryota; kingdom Viridiplantae; phylum Streptophyta; class Magnoliopsida; order Solanales; family Solanaceae; genus Lycium; species Lycium barbarum. The sequence goes on from NC_083346.1 coordinate 37,057,603, forward strand.
GACAAGAAGGTGTTATATACGCAAGTATTATAAGTATATGGGGTATGTGGAAATGGATAGGCATTATATACGCATTACCACCTGATCAGCTGGTGCACCATGATGATGATATAAGGATCGGACTGCACATGCCGCAACAGTGTATATGATGATGATGGCCGCAGAGAGGCCGATATGATATGATGGGATGCCTATATATATAATGGCATGAGTATGGTTATCGTTGAGAGCATGCATATTATGCGCCCATAGAGGCATTGCCAGTTATACAGATTTATGCAGATACATACAGATACTAGTTCATACAAATACATGCAGATAGTCATTTCAGCTTATGAGCTCCGATTTTATTCATGAATCTTACATATACATGTTGTTCTTATGCCTTACGTACTCAGTACATTATTCGTACTGACGCCCCATTGCTCGGGGGGCTGCGTTCATGCCCGCAGGTTCAGGTAGACCGGCAGGTGGTCCAGCTTAGTAGAACTTCTATCCAGCAGTGGTCAGTGCGCTCCATTGATCCAGAGCTACAGTGTATTTTAGTATGCTATTATTTTGAGATGTACATGCAAATGGGTATGACGGGGCCCTGTCCTGTTCTTTCTACAGCTTTTATTCCGATAGAGGTCTGTAGATAGTTGTATGTACTAGTCAGATGATGTAGCCTTGTCGGCTTCTATTCTTTTGTGTACAGTGTATGTAGCAGCCTAGCTGGCTTGCACTGTTCCTTCAGCATGTTTATGTATATACAGGTTGTACAGAGTTCATGCTGTCACCTATTTATGAGGTAATATGAGATCAGTTTGCGTCACTTATGGGCCCTTGATGTTTAGTAAGGTTCAGATATGAGTATAGAGGTGTTTGGTCGCTAGAGGTTAGACACTCGTCACGACTCATCGGTTTGGGTCGTGACAATATTTTTCAATCTTTACCCGATACGCAATTCCGATACAACCCCGAACCTTTCGATGCGAAAGCTGAAGCCTCATATAGTAATTATATAACCATCGGACCTCTCATAGTATCACCTCGATATGGTCGTAAATCCTCCGAAAGTGTCCAATCTTACCTTGCTACTAGAAATCTCACGCAATTACCCCCAAGTCCTTAATAACCAAAAGCTCTTACCCAAACTGTCCCGTCAATGTTACTTGCAATCATACTGTATTACCATGAGTAGGACCTCACCTCAAAAATATACTCCGGCATCACATAATAGGTATTCCACAATCCTTTCTCTTAAAGCACACTGACTCATTCACTGTAGAATGTTATGAACTTTTCCGACGGTGTACCACCAAGCCACTTCTTATAAACCTCAACATGTCAGTTGACTGAAATTTGCTTCTCACTAGCCGCTGATCACAAACCTCACGGAACTCTGTCATATCACATAGTCCATTCCTGTAGATTTCCTCCTTAAGCTCACACAAGGATCACATCTCAACTGGAATATGCAAGAAAACGACACCACAGTCCATACTGACCCAAGAAATGCCCAAGATGTACCTTTTTCTTATTGATTCACAGTCAACTATACCCTTTCTCGACTCGTCAATTTCCCAATTTCTAATCAATTCACGATCATCAATACCTTAGTCAATTCTCGAATCCACTCCATTGAATACCGCATAATCATAAGTTTTGCAATCTAGCCGAAGCAATCCGGGAGATTGGATCATACAACACACTCTGCACATTAGAGTTTTCTTAACGCTTACAGCTTACAGCTCGAAATAGAACACTCTCCAAATCCAGCGTATCACACAACAGTCTCACTAATATCCTCATGTATCTCACTGAACGTCATTACCAGAATTTCCTTGCTCAATTTCCAAAATGTATACCGAACTTAACTCAGTTAACCCATCATCGTCTATCTTATCATTTCAAGTACCCATGTTTAATAATCCCTCACCCAAATCCTTAACATTACTTATCCTCCAAGAATCACCTCTCACCTTAATTATCGAATCTGAGTACCTCTAACCACTTGCACGACTACCCCTTTTATTCACTCATCCAAGCCAATCAATAACACACTAGTAGAGGGATCTAGCCAATAACACAAAGAGTACAAGGTTCCCAACTATAGTCCACCGCTAATATCTATTAGTCTATGACATGACTGAACATACAACCAATCCATAAACTCTTAAGCCCACTCTACACTGTACACTGCAACCAAACTCCCATATCACTAACTCTTGCTTCAACGATTTCCTTTCTGCCCTTAACCTCGTAGACACCCATCAACTTCATCGGTCACACCCCTTACTGTACATCATGATATAATGTTCCCGTAATCCAACACGGCTCAAGCACCTATATTACCTCACCTTAAGTCTTACAACCCTTAATTCCCTGAACTCGATAGCTAGATGTCTCATTGAAACCCTTCAATTCTCGTATTTCATTTCAAATCCTTTTATCACTATTAACCAACAATCGCTCAAATCCACTCGATCCTCTAAACTAATCATCCGTTTAAGCCCGACAAACCACAGAACAAAATCAATACTTCTTCTCCCATTTAAGTAAACACCCGGTAACTCATCAAGTCATTAACTTATTGCATTTGCCCATATTTGAAGCCATTTTCATCAGTCGTTTACTAACTCCTCAAAGCCTAAAATCCAATCAAACTTACCGATCAAACGATGTGCTAGTAGCATTCAATTTTATAACCGAGTAGTCCTTTAAGATCAACTAACTTAAATTAAGAATAACCTTAGCACTAGTCGCAACCTTATCCTGCCGACCATGTCAGATAACAATTCTTCCCTTCCCAATCTCTCCAAAAGTACTCATGCCCAAGATATTCTACAAAGTCTTACTTCTCTACGCTCTTTCAACCAAAGTCTTCCTTCAGGTCCTTATTGTCAACTTCTTTCCTCTATTACACGCAATCACAATACATTGTCCATATTCGATGTCATCACCGAACTTACACTTGTTCTCATGTACCAAAGTCTAATACTCCACCGTTGCTAAATCATCGACCCGCCATTGGTTCGCTAGTGTCATGCGCACCATCATAAAGCCCTAACAATGCTAAAGTCAACCGATCATATCATCGAGTAGCTCACTATTGTGAAGCCATAATTGCACTTGTCACCTCCGAGCAACCTTACGCTGAAACATGGAGTCCTGTTGCCCTTTGAACTATATTCAAATTCCTCACAAACTTCCATAATAACGAGTCTAATCGCAACTCAACATAGCAATCGGGTCTAGTCATAACTCCATACAGTCGAAACCTCAGGCCATAACTAATACCTGAACTGAATAACGCGTCCGAATCAGGATAACACATCTTGTACGATTCCATAACACGTTATGGATCGACCGTTCGCGTAAGAATTTAAGCATGGATTTTCATCTTCCGAGGGTGATCAAGATAAGAAGGTCCAGATACCAATTGGAATCAACTAGATACCAATTTGAATAATGTCGCATGAGAGAATTAAAGAATTTGGAGTTTCCTAAATGTTTTATAGCCTCTCGCAGATAAGTACGGAGCTCGTCATACTGATCCACAAAACTCTACTAGACACGCTCTTGTATTATAGATCGGGTAACCTAGGGCTCTGATACCAACATGTCACGACCCAATTTGACTAAATCGTAAGAGCACTTATCTTACCCACCTCGATAAGCGAACCCTCAACCTAACAATAAATAAGGACATAAATAATTAAATCAAGCAAGTGGAATAGAATAATTACGTAAGTCTCACAATAATATATAATAGAAATAGTACAGAAATAAGGAAACACCCCCAGGGTTTGATCTAAGTCATACAAGAGCATCTAAAAGAAGTAAATACAAGTCTGGAATAACATAATAATACATCAATCAGTCTATGTCTCGGAGTAGAAAAGTAAGACATAATAATAAGAGGAGTCTTCAAGGAGTGAACGACTCGTGCTCACCCTGAAAACTCGATGCTAATGCTGATTGCGACTATCAGCCACGTGAGACGGGGGAAGACCCAACCTGATACTTTGCATTCATAAAAAAAATGCAGCAAGTGTAGGTCAGTACAAAATCACAGTACTGGTAGGTATCATAGGCCGACTAAGTATAGTTAACATAATTCAGACAATAAAGCAAGATAAGCAGATAAATCAACAAGTATAAGTCAAACATAATCAAACCAAGTAAAAGTCATAGCCTAAGTAGAGCACCTAATCCCAAATGTGTCATGTCTTAATATGTCCAATCTGAAACCAACGCCACAAGTAACAATACTAAGTCATCTCAAGATAAGTCGTGAATGCAATGCAATGAAATAATGTATGTATGCAATGCAATGCCATGCAAATGATGTGTACACATGTACTCCGGATGGAAATATTGACATCTCGGTAGCACAACCCTAGGTGACTCGTGAATTCTAAGTGCCACTCATTTTGGATCTTTTCCCAACAAACAGACGAGACCCGGATCTTTGCCCACAGGGGTTCTCACCGGCACCACTCTGGGGGACCCGCGGAGTCTATGCACTCACTCAATCCATGATTTCGGGACTAACACCGGATATCGGACTCTCACGTCACTCTCATTTAAAAACCGAGCCCAGCTCATCACAGTGTTTCATGAAGTACCAATAATGTATCAATAGTATATCATGAGAGTGCGTGTAATGCATGTATCAGCATCAATAATCAGATCAATATAGGAAATACCAACAATATATCAGTGTCACAAGTACCAACATAGGTACACCAACAATATCATGGAAGACTACAAAAGTCATATAGAATTCTATCCTCGTATCAACATCAACTAGTAAGGTACTATAATATCATAATCAAGATGAAAACACATATTCTAATATCTACTAACAGCACGTGGCATCAAACCAACACAATAGAATAATCAGGTCACAACACAACGGGGTGGCTAACCCCAATCACGCAACAGGGCCCAATCACGTAGAAGCAGCCCAGTGCATTGATTATCTGACCGTCACAACGGTTTAAGGGAATGCCAAAATGAGACCGCCGCAGAGGTCTCATTGTCGCATAAGTGGGTATCGGGTAGATACAATCATTAAATGAGTATTAAAAGCTCTAAGTCCCCCATTCTTTATTATTTCGACTTTAGAGTTATTGGGAGCATTTCAAGATGATTCATGGGAGAAAATATTTGTGGTAAGTCCTTCTATCTTCTTTGTTATTCCATTTTCCATAATCACCTTAGGATTCCATTATCATGCTAGTTCACTAAAAGTTTAAGATTTAAAAGAGGGTTCGATGAGCTCTTCTTTCTAGGCTTTGAAATCTAGATTTATTGATTGGGTTAGCTTCATTAAGCATGGAATTGATGACTAGAATCTATTATTGCATGATTCCTTCCTAATTAGTGTCTAAATTATGGAATTAGAAGGTAGGGTTTACACCCAAATTTGGGGGTTTTTTCCGAGAATTCGAATTTAAGTAATTGGGTGGTTCTTCTAGCTTGTAATTGATGGAAATTGATCATCTAGACCTTAATTTCATGTTGAGACCTATAGATTCCTAATTTCACCTTTCTAGTTCATAAACCTCATTCCATAGGTTGGGGATTTGAGTCTTGAATAGAAGTAGGGTTTGAATGATGTTCTACTTGATTCTAATTTCATGATTTGGATATGTTTAGAGCTACATTATCTCGAGGCTCAAAGGAAGGAAAAGACTAAGGCTTGATTATTGGAGACTTTATTGTTGGCTTTCCAGGTAGTACGGTTTACCCTATGGTGATACTTCGATTAGCGAAGCATATATTTAGATGATATTGTCGGAGAATGCATGTAAACCTTCGGGTATGAAGTTGGGTTGGATACTGCCTTAGATTGGGCCTTGTTGTATGATTGAAGCTAGCACCCTATTGTGTTGTGACTTATCTTATTCTAATTGTTGTTGGCTCGTTGCCACGTGGAGATAGTAGATATTAGTAATTAGTGATATATCTTGATGATGCTATTATAGCACCTTACCTGTTGATGTTTTGAGACGAGGATTATGATTCTATTATGGCTTATTGTATAGTCTTTTTATTGGTATTGTTGGTGTCCATGTGTGGTACTGTTGAGATTGATTTGATTATTGACATTGCACTCATTCATTGCACATATTCTCATCCTTCATGATATACTGTCAATACATTGATGATATACAAGAAAACACTGTTATGAGCTAGGCTCAGTTGGATGAGAGTGACGTGAGGATCGATGCCCGATGTTTATCCTGGAATCGAGGTATGAGTGGTGGTAGCGATTGCCGAGGTCCTTTTCGGAATTGTGAGGATTGGTACATAAACTTCGCGGGTCCCTCATAGGTTGTGCTGGCGAGATGTGATGTTCCATCATCGGAGTACATGTGTATTGGTTCATATGCATTGCATCCATATTTCATACATTATTGCATTGCATTGTACCTTTGTCTTCTTGTGATATTCTTGTGATGTAGTTGTGATATACAGATTCAGATTGGATGTACTTGGTTATTGGCTTGTGTTTACTTATACCTTGTTGATTTACCTGTTTATCTTACCTTATTGTCTGGTATATGTTAGCTAATCTTAGTCGGCCTATGATACCTACTAGTACGTGTTGTTGTACTGACCTGCACTTGCTGTATTCTTTAATGAATACAGAGTATCAGGTAGGATCGACGTCTACCCCTCGTGGCTAAGAGTTCGAGCCTGCTGATTCGAGTCTGTTGGGGTGAACATGTGGACGCTTTGCTACTTGAAGACTCTTTTTCTACTATGTATTGCTTTGCTATTCTGAGACATTATTTAACACTATTGATGTATTATTATTATTACTTCCAGACTTATAGATTTTAGTTAGATGCTCTTGTATGACCAGGCCAGATACTGGGATTGTTTTTGATTTACTTCCGCATTTATTATATATTCATATGTCAGACTTGTGTTACTTTGCGTTCTTCCGCTATTTAACCTGTGTTTGTGAGTGCTGGGTAAAGAGTTCGCCTTCCAAGGTGGGATAGGTAGGTGTCTGCACGACTTTGTGAAATCGGGTCGTGAAAAAAAAGAATCTTCTAGCATTTTGCAATTGTGACTATCTCCTCGACAATAAATACATTTACATCAAACAAATGAAGCTCAACAGTTAAATATAATTGGCACAACGACTTTCGACACAAATCACACTTTTTAGGGTTATTACTATAAATTCACATGCCCTTTGAGGGTGTACCTTCCCTCTTTTTCTATTTCGTTGATACCCTTCCTGAAATTTTAGAGGGGAAATTCAAAATAATTCAAAATTTCCTCTCTTTTTCTAACAACATAATTACTCTTTTCTTTCCAATAACAATCAACAAGAAAAACCGTGCAACCTAGTATACAACCTAAAATAATACTTTTAGTATATATACATATATTCATATACTTCATTTGTTTATATATTCCTTGATGTTTTATTGGTCATCAAATAGGCGATGATCAATAACCTTTAGTGAGAAAAAAAGTGCAACCTAGTATACAACCTAATTTTCCTATACAACTATAAATTATATATATGTATATTCCTATACTTTTTTAATTTTATATATTCCTCATTTTTTTATGGGTCATCAAATAGGTGATGATCATTAACCTTCACTTTATAATGGCCATAGGGTTTAGTAGCACACATCTTCAAATACATCATTTTTCCGTCTTTCTCTCCTTATTCTTAACAGTTTTAAACCCTTATTTTTCTTAGATCAAATGGACAAATATGGAGGTTTTTGTGTCGTTTGTAAGGAGAAGGTATCTTTGAGAGAGTTGGTTGGAGTGTGCACCTTTGGTAAATGGTTTCCGTGAAAACATATACCAATGGTATGAAACTCATGAAGAAGCTATGGAAGCTTTAACAAAATACAACCTTAAACAACAATCTAATGAATCATCTAGGGTTGTTGAAAATAGCGTAGTTCATGATGCCTCTAGGTTAGCTTGTTTTTTTGGCAAGAATTGTAGTTGGATTAAAGATTTCTGGAAAAGAGCTCCCTAATTGCTTGTAAATCTCTTTTATTTGTATAATAATATTATGTCTTATTTTGTTATGAAATATTTTTTCAGAATATTCTAAATCATAATAAGAACAAAGATTAAATACTAAATAAAAAAGCAAAAAAACAAAAATTATTGAAATTCATGAAAAGAAGAGATTAAACATTTTAAAAAAAAATGCATATAGTAATAATTATCTATGTCCATCCACCACAATACTACAAAACATACCAAAACAATGACATAAAAACTAAAGACAAACCAAACCATCAATACTAACTTCACCAGTACCCAACCACCATCATCAACACTAACTTCACATGTACCCATTATAAATTGCGCCATCGTTAAATTGACCAGTGCGCTGAGAACAACTTTTGCCTGACCAAACGAAGTTCTCTTCGTAGTTGTTTCAGCGCACTGGTCAATTTGATGATGGTGCAATTTATAATGGGTACATGTGAAGTTAGTGTTGATGGTGGTGGTTGGGTACTTGTGAAGTTAGCATTGATGGTTTGGTTTGTGTTTAGTTTTTATGTTGTTTCTTGGTATTGTGGTGGATGGACATGGATAATCATCAATATATGAAATTTCATTTGTTTAAATGTTTAATATGTTCTTGCCATGAATCTCCATAATGTTTTTCTCCTTTTTTATTTAGTATTTAATCTGTGTTCTTGCTATGAATTAATATATTCTGGAAAAAATATTTCAAGAAATAATAATTAAGAAGAAAAAATATTTCAAGAAATAACAATTAAGAAGAAAAAATATTTCAAGAAATAACAATTAACACAACCAAACCAAGACAGAATATTATTATATAAACAAAAGAGATTTACAAGCAGTTAGGGAGCTTTTTCAGAAATCTTTAATCCAACTACAATTTCAGCAAAAAAAGGAGCTAACCTAAAGGCATTTTCATTATGAACTACGCTATTTTCCACAACCCTAGATGATTCACTAGATTGTTGTTTAAGGTTGTAGTTTGTTAAAGCTTCCATAGCTTCTTCATGAATTTCATACCATTGATAGATGTTTCCACATATTCCATTTTCGGAAGGTGCACACTCTAGCCAACTCTCAAAGATACCTTGCTTTCTCCCCTTACCTTTTTTTTTAATAATAATTTTTTTGGGCTTTTTATTAATCAAATGTATCAAAGTAAATACAAAAGTTTAAAAGCAAAGAATAAAGGAAACTAGCTACTCTAAGCCTTGCTCTAGCTTCTTTTGAATAATCAAAAGCAACTATACATATTGCTAGAAATAGAGTAATGAAAAATTTCGCGTGAATTTCCTTCTTGATCTTCATCTGCATTGTTATATCTTCCTTGTTCTGATTCTAGTGTAAGGTATTTGAAGCTTGACCATGTTCATAATCTTTTTTCCCTCCTCTGGCAATTCTCCAAAAGAGTGAAATTATTGTATCTGATCCGTCTAGAAAGCTAGATTAGCTAAATAATCAGCCAGTTTATTACCTTCTCTGTAAATGTGTACCACTTCTATATGTATATGTTGCATAACCTGTTTTATTTCCTCTATCTGCTCCACCAGTTCCCATGGTCTTTCCAAACATCATTGAGTATGTTCTTCAGCACCAAAGAATTTGTTTCAAAAAATGAGATTATGTACATGTTGTGTTAGTCACCATTTGACTGCTTCATGAACTGCTATTGTTTCTGCCATCATGTTGGTTGTAATTCCTAACTGTTGTGCCTGAGCATAAACCAGATCACCCCTGTCACTCCTAAAACAAAAACTAGAAGAGCTACTTCCTGAATTTCCTTGACTAGCACCATCTGTGTTGCATTTGAGAATTCCCTGTCCTGGCATCTTCCATTTAACCAAACAATAGTGAAGAGTTGGTTTATATTGATTAAGCACAACAATGATGGAAGGCCAATCTTTAGGTACTGCTGTTATCCAAGGATATTGCATCTTGACAAACTGTATTATTGTCCTTTGAGCCTAGAGAAACATCCTGGTGAATGATGTGTGTCCACCATGCTTGATTGAATTTCTTCTCTTCCATTGCTCCCATAAGACAATAGTTAGAACTAATGCAAAAACTGATTTGAGCTTGGGAGGTGCATCCATAGTCCACCATTTAGTGATAAGCTGCTGTAACTGCAAACCTTCTATGTTCATACCTGCACAAGAAACAAACTTTCTCCAAAGTTGTAAAGGTATTGGAGATGTTAGAAATAACTTTGACATAGTTCCATCTGGTGTTCTTCATAGCATCAACACCTTGAGACAACTAGAATTCTCAGTCTCTATAGATATTCTACCTTTCCACATCCTCCATAAGAAAAAAACAGATCGTTATTGGAGCCTTCTCCCCTTACAAACGATATAAAAACCTCCATTTTTTGGCAATTTGGTCTAAGAAAAATAAGGGTTTAAAATTGTTAAGAATAAGGAGAGAAAGGGGAAAATTATGATGTATTTGAAGATGAGTGCTGCTAAACCCGATAACCATTATAAAGTGAAAGTTAATGGTCATCACCCATTTGATGACTAATAAAAAACAAGGAATATATAAAATAAAAAAGTATAGGAATATACATGTGTATATACCAGGTTAGCAATTGAGTAAAAAAGCCATAACCACTCAGTTAATTAATCTTCCCCCTAAAAAAATGCTCTGTAGCTAGACCCTAAAACTGGCTGAAACCCTAATTCTTCCACCTAGTTTTCACCGTGGCAATGGCCTCTCAGGCCACTAGACAGAGCCTACTACCATATCACCACCACACCAAACCATCTAATACCAAAACAAACATACATTACAACATTAAACACTCCAAACAACTGCATCACATACACCTACTTTACCCATGAAGAAGGTCACATATCTGCATGGAGAACCCATGGTTATATGAGACGGAGAAGAGATTGAATAGATGATCATATGGTAAAAATTACAATATGCTGTCGTTGGGAAGTTCTCATATGGATGGCCTGACGTCAAAGAACTGAAAACTTTAATCCCAAAACAGTGAAAATTGAAAGGAGAGTGTATTATTAGATTGTTAAGAAATAGGTACGTACTGATTCGTGCGTCATTCTTAGAAGATAACGGGTGTTGACACTTAATTTTTGACCTCCCATAATTTATTTTAATTGTCCAGAGTCCTCAGATATCAAACAGAGTAAAGTATGTGTTCTCTACAAATCAAAATGATTTTATAAAATTTATTAGATAATATTTGCCATTTTATTTGGCAAAATAACCTCTATATATTATTAAATCATTTTCGAAACTTATCATTAAAAATGGAAACATTTGCTAATTTTAATCAGGAAAGCAATGTAAAACAATTATTTATTTAATTGTTGGAATTATCAATTAGCCAGTATTTTACTCTGCTTAATACAAGGAATCTGATTAATTAAATGAATTAATCATTTTGACCATCAGTTCTTAATTTTTTGCATGTGACTTTGTAAAATTTATTAGAATTAATCATAATTAATTAAGTATTTAATTGTGGTTAAACTCTACAGATTGTTTATTGAATGGCTAATAGTGGCTATAATTGTTAGCTAAATTTGGCCGTAATTGAAATAGTCAATTTCATTGGTTCAAATCAATTAAGGTCATTATTGCAAAATTAGCCTTTAAATTGTTGGGTTAGCTTAATTTTGGCCTTAATTGAAATGACCAAATCCATGGTTCAAGACAATAGAGGCCATTATCGCAATTTAGCATTTAATTTGTTCGATTGAACCAAATGTGGCCATATTTGAAACGACTTATTCCATAGGCTAGGGTCAATTAAGACTATATTTGCAATTTGAGTCTATTTACATGAATTAACCTTGTTTAATTATGTTTTGACCATAATTACAGGATTTAAATTAATTGATTTTTTCTTAATTGGGGTCAGTTATTAAAAATAAGTGTCAGGTTCTCGTGCATATACACATGTATACACGGATATACATGTGTATACATGTATATCACGTGTATATACAAATATATGAAGGGCCCATTTTCCTTTCTCTTGAAAGCTGGCCAGGCCGGGTCCAATAAGGACCATGACTCGGCCCAAGCCAAGATTTAAAGGCTAATACCCCTCTTTCCATTCAGTTTCAATACCAAACAACCCCTTAGTACAAAAGAAAGGGTTTCTCCTTAGAGAAAACCCTAGCTGTCACTCCTTTTCTCTCTCTCCTCGTGGTCATTGGCCTGAAAATGGCAAAGAGTACACTTGTTTTCGCTTTATGCAGTTGTTGCTCGACTATTTCGGGTAAAGCAATTAATGCATTACCCTCTCTCCGTCGACACACCACCAAACAGGTATTTGACTGCGTTTTTCTCTTATTTTTCTGCATAGCAACAGTCAAATTAGTACATTTTTCTTAATGGGTTTTGTCTTGAGGCGATTTTGAACCCTCGGGCCTCATTGGTTCTCTTGTAATTGTCAGAACCCAATTTGGCTAAGCCATGCAGGCACTTATGTTTCCAACCTCGGTAAGCGAACCCTCAACCCAACGATCATAAAGACTTAAATAAATAAATCAAATAAGCGGAAGAGAATAAATCACGTAAGTCTGACGGTAATAATATAGAAAAAGTGTGGAAATAAGGAAATACACCTAGGGTTTGGTCTAATCCATACAAGACCATCTAACTAGAATCTGTAAGTCTGGAATTATCCATAATACATCAAAGTTTGAATATGTCTCGAAATAGCAATTAAGACATAAATAGGAAGGACCTTTAAGGCGGCGGACGTCCTCGTGCTCACCCTGTACACTCTAAACGACAACTCTCGGAACGGCTATCAGCCACGGGAAACAGAGGTCAATCCCACCGGGAATTCTACATTCATAAAAGAATGCAGCAAGTGCAGGTCTATACAAACAACAAGTACTGGTAGGTATCATAGGCCGACTAAAATTATTAGACACATAAAAAGACAATAAGGTAAAAGAAAACAAGCAAACCATAGAGTACAAGTCATGCTCACAAGAAATCAACTCACAAAATCAATGCCTCGATGTATCATCTAGCCCAAAGTGAAACAGATATTCAAGTATACCGAAAGCCAAGTCTTATCAAGTCAAATCAGCACGTAGCCCATATCAATACAGTCCAAGAATATGACCAACACAGTATCCAAATCATAAGAAACCACAAAGGATAATATAGAAATGCAATATGAGATATGAATGCAATGCAATGCCTGTATTTTTGTACTCCAACAACGGAATACCTCCACGCCACTGCAACACAACCCATGGGGGATCCACGAAGTACAAGCACCGTCACTTCGAACACAACTTAGAGGACTCAATTATCAGTCAGTATTGCAATATCGGTGTTCCGTATCATCCCCTCCGCACACAACTCAGAGTTGACTTACCATGTTCCATAATCAGACCCTCCGCACATAGCTCAGAGGCGACTTACCATGTTCCATCAATAGTGACAGTCACACAGCATTAAAGATGATATGAAAAGAATATGGGATGATGCAAGTACAAACAATGAAAAATATCAAGTTCAAGTTGAGCCACACACACCGCACCAATATCGTCAACAAGTGATCCACACAATAATCATAATGAATCTCCAATTCCCATAACAATAAGAGCCAACTATCCCAAAATGGCTATATAAATAACAAGGAATACACTAAGTACCAATATCGATATCAAGTAATTTCATCCTTCCGATTTACTCCCAATTCACAAACAATCCACAAATTTATACACCACATACCAAAGAAGGTCCTATGGAATCTACAGGCCACTAGCCCCATCAAACAAGGCACAAGCAGTACCAAACCCTAAGGCAACATCCAACCCAACTTTATACCTGAAGGTTTACATGAAATCTCCAACAATATCACCTAATTATATGCTTCGCTAGTCGAAGTCTCACCACAGGGGTAAACTGTAACCTGTCTGGCAGTCCGAGTAGCAATCTCAAGTCAAACTTATACCTTTCCTTTACGTTGAGCCTCAAGATAATCAAAGTCTACCATATTTGAATGCGGATTTAGAAACAAGAAGAAGACATTTAATAAACTTAACTCTTATTATATCCCCAAATTCCAACCCATAAACTAGGGTTCATGACTAATAAAGTAAAAATAATGATCTAAGGCTCTCATCATGGAATTAGTGTTCTAGATGTTCAATTCCCATCAATAATCAACTTATTTAGCTAACAATTACTCAAAATTTAGATTATATAGAAAAACCCCAAATTTGGGTATAAATCCAAGCCTTTAATTAAAAAATTAAGCCTTAAAACTGGAAGATTCAAGTTACTATAGTCATTACCCATCAATTTCATGCTAACCCATGCTAGATTCATCAACAAAACAAGGTTTTATACACACAAGTTCGTTAGAGGAAGAAAACCGAACACCCACTCAATTCTCATAACTTTAGGAAGATTTTGGCATGGATTAATGATAACTAGGTGAGATAATGAACCAAGATTAGGATTAATGATAACTAGGTGAGATAGTGAATCAAGATTAGGTAGAGAAGATAGATGAATTTACCTCTAAGAGTTTCCCCAAGAAACCTCTAGAAAAGCTCCCAAGATGAACCACTTTTAGAATAATAAATGAATGAAAAGACTTGGGGTTTTATATCAGTAAATACCCCAGTCACTGCCCTTTCACCACTTCCGCGGTCACTCAGAACGCTTCGGCGGCAGCGCTTCGGCATACTAGGGTACCGCTTCGACGGTCCCTGAGGAAATTCCCAGACTGCTTCAGCGGTCCACCTACCGCTTCGGTGGTATCACTTCAGGCGGTGCTGGTGCCGCCGAGGTGGGCACGAGTAGGTACACCAGAAAATTCCCCAACTTTCATAGCCTCCACCCAAAATTCCGATTACCGCTCGAAAATATCTGCTCACATACCATATATGCTACCCCCCATAAAAATGCACTACGAATGCTCTCGTGGTCTCAGAATTTCTATCGGGGCCCCGTTGACAGAGTCAACCCTCGAAACCTCTAAATTAACTTTCCAACCTAAGACCCAAAATACAGCCAAGTGCCTCGGGAACCAGACCAACCATGCACACAAGTTTTATATGACCATCTGGACCTCTTGGAATCGACGGATCTCTAATCAAGGTCCATTTACCCAAAAGTCAACTTCGGGTCAAACTTTTTTCGCTTAAAGCCAAGTTTCTCAGAAAGTCACCCAAATCAACCTCGAACATCTCAAAAAGTGTGTCAACGATCCCCTCGGGTCAAAAGTGAGCTAACAAGCTTGGGAAAAATGTCAAAGAGCATCGAAAAGACTATAATGACCAAGCGGGTCATTACATCAGATACCAATTAAACAATCACTCGTCCTCGAGCGATAAGAGAGATAACGGGAAAAGATACCTGAGCCCGCAACAACTGAGGATATCTCGAACACATATCAGGTTTTTCCTGATAGGAATTATGCTATTTGAACAAAACAGAATCCCAACGAGCAATGTAAGTACTGTCGGCGTGGTACTTCTTTAGTAGAACGTGGAAAATCGAATAAACTCCCGACAAGGCTAACTCATAGAACAAGGGTCCAACAACGGGTAGTCTCAAGCAGGACCAAGCACCTCGGCTCACTTACTAGTCACAAATCTCTAAACTTAGCTCAATCTCCAATTCTCATAGTTCCATATTCAGATTTCCCTCGTAACTGATCCTCGAATAAACGAATAACTTTACTTGAATTATCCGATTGATAAAACCGCAACTCTGAATGCAATCAAAAGGCCCCACAACTAGTTCCCCAACCCATGCTATCCTCTAAAACATGGTCACAATCATAGCCCATTCTGAACCGATGAAATTCTTTGATTCTGTTAACCTTTCCTTCGCACTTACTAGAGTCGTTTCTTGTACTGCGATTCCTTAGAAACATATGAACACACATACCAAAATTCTGAACCCATAACTTACTCTCGCTAAAAAAAATCCTTGATTCACCTGCGATCTCTATGCAATTCCATCAAAAACTGATCTTACCGGCATCCAACTTAGTAAGTTCCAGATCTTCTTAAACCTTCAATTCACAATGCAGGAACCATACCACTGAATATCTCATCAACAAACAACTGATCACTATAGATACCTCTCGCACAATAGTCCCTCTACAAATATGTACTAGGCTCATTGTATAACTTTATTTTGTCCCAAATAACTGTTCTCAGAAAGTATCATCAAATCCACTACAAAACCCTAACCTGCTTTGTAAATCTGTCATACCTCAAATCTAATCTAAAACGCTTCGAGTCCTTAGATATCTTCCTGGAAGTTTACTCATAGACCTTTCAACTAAACACAACACGCTGACCTTGAAAGACTGCAGAACTCTAAAATATCACAAACAGTCATTAGAACTGACTTCGAATTCCAAAACCAATCACAGTCATACCACGCATAATAAATCCTGTCTATCATTTTCGACTCCACAAGTTGAGTCATATCCAAGTTATCAACTTAGTACCGAAGAGCTATACCTTGCGATTTCAAACGTCATGTTTCTCAACCTTTGCCGATACGCAAATCTGACATAACCTCAAATTTTTCGACGTGAAACTTAAAGCCTCATATGATAGGAATTTCACAATCCTTTCTCTTAAATCACGCTGACTCATTCACTATAGAAGGTCACGAAACTTATCCGACGGTGTACCACCAAGCCACTTTTTATAAACCTCAACAAGTCGGTTCACTGAAATATGCTTCTCACTAGTCGCTGATCATGAACCTCACGAAACTCTATCATGTCACCTAGTCCATCCCTATAGATTTCCCTCTTAAAATCACGTAACAAACATATCTCAACTAGAATATGCATGAAGATGACAACAAAATCCATACTGGCCCAAGAAATCCCGAGGATGTACCTTTTTCTTATTGATTCACATTCAACTATGCCTTTCTCGATTCGTCAATTTCCCAATTTCTAATCACTTCACGATCATTGATACTATAATTTATCCTCGTATCCACTCCATCGAATACCACATAACCATAAATATTGAAAACTAGCCGAATTAGTCCTGGAGATAGGATTGTACCACACACTCTGCACATTAGCGCTTCCTTTACGCTTACCACTATAAACTGAACGCTCTCTAAATTCGGCGTATCACACAACAATATTACTAATATCCTCATGGATCCATCTTTCTTCTTCACAAACAACACAGGAGCACCCCAAGGGGAGACACTCGGTCTAAAGAACCCCTTGCTCAACAAATCCTGTAACTGCTCGTTAAGCCCCCTCAACTCGACCGGTGCCATCCAATATGGCGGAATAGAAATAGGGCGAGTGCCCCGATCCAAGTATACGTCATCACCTATGCTTAACAATTAAATATAATTATGTCAAGTCTCGATTACTCAGTCTGAACCCGTATATCACAAATACATCACAAGAATATCACAATTAAAGCCATAACATAATACTATTCTCGTATCAAACTTCAACAAGTAAGATACTACAATGTAATGATCAAGATATATCAATAGTCTCTAATATCTACTATTTCCACGTGGCATCAAGCCAACAACAATAGAACAAGATAAGTCACAACACAAAGGGGTGGCTAGCCCCAATCACATAACAGGGCCCAACCTATAGCATGACTGGAAGACACATATGAATAGGTAGACCTCGGATCAAACAATACAGACACAGCTTATGTCAAATAGAAATGGTACCTGAGATCACTGCATCTGAGGCCTTTACTTCGGGTCTACCCGAAAATGCATAAACTCTGTCCCGACCAGACTACCCTGCCTGAGATCCACCTCGAGAAGCTTGCGAACCACCGTGGCCTGACTGAGCACCGCCTCTAGATGAAACACCACCACGATCACCATACGGTGCCGGAGTCCTTGGAGACTGAATATCCTGCCTGGGTCGAGTACACTCTCTAGCAAAGTGGTCAGGCTTCCTACTTGTATAAAAAATACTCGAAGACTGAGACTGACGAACAGAAGTTGAAGACTCAGACATAACCACACTACCAGCAGGTCAGAGATGAGATCTCTCAGAAATACTCTGCCTAGAAAGCTTACTAGATAAAGCCTGTAAAGTTTACTACACGGGACTACCGGAATATGACTGATACGGCCTAGAAGACTGACTGGCGCCTCTCAAGCTAGAATTACCATAACTCCCAATTTGTCGCTACCTCTTCTTACTACCCCCTCCAAATGCATGGGCCTTAACGACATCAACTAAAGAAGCATGATCAACGATGGACTAGAACGAAGCCCCCATAGCCTTCATCTAAAGGCAAGGAATATGAAGTGAACTGACCAACCCTCTAACAAAATGCCTAATCCTGTCAGGCTTAGTAAGGATCAATAGAGTGGAATAACGGGCTAGATAAGGATAACGACTCACATAGGCCTCCACAGACAAACCCCTCTGCTGTAGATGTAGAAACATCTCCCTGTGTGCCTCTATCAAAGACCGAGGTACATACTTCTCAAGGAAGGCCCAGTAGAACTGAGTCCAAGTCAGAGGAGGAGGACCCTCAGGTCTACAAGCAACAACATACCTCCACCAAGTATTCGCGACACCACAAAACAGATAGGACACATAGTCAACTCCATGGGACTCTACGATCCCCATCATATGTAGCAACTTTTGCACATCCAAGATGAACTCATAAGCGTCCTCAAAAGAAGTACCTGAAAACCTCGGCGGCCCTAACTTTCTAAACCTCCCAACAAGATTCTGATCAGTCACGGTAGGGCCTACCACAGGCCTAAGATCGTCCCCCGGGGCTGGCACCATATCAATACGGGGAGCCATAGCTGCAGCGGGGTATGCTACGCGAGTAGTTATTTGTTCGGGGGTCTGCGTCCCAACTCAAGTCTATGAACCACCGCCCTGAGTAACGACACCAGCGACAGCCTGCTGGCATCTAAGTGAAGTAGAACATGAGTCATGGTGCCCTGCATAGGCTGGTCAGAAGTGATCTTGGGCTGTGTCCGTGCTGGGGCCACATTATCCTCGGCGGCCTGGTCTCGAACCTGCTGATCCTCAAGCTCTAGAGACGGAGATCCCTCACACAATTGCCTTATCGCGGGAGCCCTATCCCTAGTTGGGGAAGCCCCAAGGCCTCTAGCTCTACCGCATGCTCTGGCTATCGCCCGCCTTAGTGCTAGCCGTAGCTACGGGCTCTGGTGCAATTCGAATCCCTACAATCTGTTTTGATTATTCTAGATACCAATTAGAATAAAGTAGCACAAAAGAAGAAAAAAAAGTGAGATTTCCTAAATG
This sequence comes from Lycium barbarum, assembly GCF_019175385.1. NCBI lineage: Eukaryota > Viridiplantae > Streptophyta > Magnoliopsida > Solanales > Solanaceae > Lycium > Lycium barbarum. The sequence continues at coordinate 37,076,894 of NC_083346.1, forward strand.
TCTTATAGCCTCCCGCGGATAAGTATGGAGCTCATCGTACCGATCCACGAGACTCTAGTAGACACGCTCTTATATTATAGACCGGGTAACCTAGGGCTCTAATACCAACTTATCACGACCCAATTTGGCTAAGCGGGCACTTACCTTTCTCACCTCGATAAGAGAACCCTCAACTGAACGATCATAAAGAGGTAAATAAATAAATTAAATAAGCGGAAGAGAATAAATCAAGTAAGTCTGATGGTAATAATATAGAAAAAGTGCGAAAATAAGGAAATACACCCAGGGTCTGGTCTAATTTATACAAGAGCACCTAACTAGAATCTATAAGTCTGGAATTATCCATAATACATCAAAGTCTGAATATGTCTCGGAATAGCAATTAAGACATAAATAGGAAGGATCTTCATGGCGGCGGACGTCCTCGTGCCTACCCTGTAGACTCTAAACGGTAACTCTCGAAATGGCTATCAGCCACGAGAAACAGAGGTCAATCCCACCTGGAATTCTGGATTCATAAAAGAATGCAACAAGTGCAAGTCTATACAAACAACAAGTACTGGTAGGTATCATAGGCCGACTAAGTCTAGTAGACACATAAAAAGACAATAGGGTAAATGAAAACAAGCAAACCATAGAGTACAAGTCATGCTCACAAGAAATCGACTCACAAAAGCAATGCCTCAATGTATCATGAGACCCCAAGTGAAACAGATATCCAAGTATACCCAAAACCAAGTCTTATTAAGTCAAATCAGCACGTAGCCCATATCAATACAGTCCAAGAATATGACCAACACAGTATCCAAATCATAAGCAATACGAAGGATAATCAAGCAATGCAATAGGAGATATGAATGCAATTCAATGAAATGCAATGCTTGTACTCTTGTACTCTAATAGCGGAATACCTCCACGCCTCGACAACACAACCCGTGGGGGACCCGCAAAATCCAAGCACCATCACTCCACACCCAGCTCAGAGGACTCAATTATCGGTCAATTTTGCAATATCAGTGTTCCATATCAACCCCTCCGCACATAGCTTAGAGGTGACTTACCATGTTTTATAATCTGACCCTCCGCACAAAGCTCAGAAGTGACTCGTCATGTTCCATCTCATTTCCATCAATAGTGCCAGTCACACTGCATTAAAGATGATATGAAAAGAATATGGGATGATGCAAGTACAAACAATGAAAAATATCAAGTTCAAGTTGAGCCACACACACCGCACCAATATCGTCAACAAGTGATCCACACAATAATCATAATGAATCTCCAATTCCCATAAACATAAGAGCCAATTATCCCAAAATGGCTATATAAATAACAAGGAATACACTAAGTACCAATATCGATATCAAGTAATTTCATCCTTCCGATTTACTCCCAATTCACAAACAATCCACAAATTTATACACCACATACCAAACAAGGTCCTATGGAATCTACAGGCCACTAGCCCCATCAAACAAGGCACAAGCAGTACCAAACCCTAAGGCAACATCCAACCCAACTTTATACCTGAAGGTTTACATGAAATCTCCAACAATATCACCTAATTATATGCTTCGCTAGTCGAAGTCTCACCACAGGGGTAAACTACAACCTGTCTGGCAGTCCGAGTAGCAATCTCAAGTCAAACTTATACCTTTCCTTTACGTTGAGCCTCAAGATAATCAAAGTCTACCATATTTGAATGCGGATTTAGAAACAAGAAGAAGACATTTAATAAACTTAACTCTTATTATATCCCCAAATTCCAACCCATAAACTAGGGTTCATGACTAATAAAGTAAAAATAATGATCTAAGGCTCTCATCATGGAATTAGTGTTCTAGATGTTCAATTCCCATCAATAATCAACTTATTTAGCTAACAATTACTCAAAATTTAGATTATATAGAAAAACCCCAAATTTGGGTATAAATCCAAGCCTTTAATTAAAAAATTAAGCCTTAAAACTGGAAGATTCAAGTTACTATAGTCATTACCCATCAATTTCATGCTAACCCATGCTAGATTCATCAACAAAACAAGGTTTTATACACACAAGTTCGTTAGAGGAAGAAAACCGAACACCCACTCAATTCTCATAACTTTAGGAAGATTTTGGCATGGATTAATGATAGGTAGGTGAGATAATGAATCAAGATTAGGTAGAGAAGATAGATGAGTTTACCTCTAAGAGTTTCCTCAAGAAACCTCTAGAAACGCTCCCAAGATGAACCACTTTCGGAATAATAAATGAATGAAAAGACTTGGGGTTTTATATCATTAAATACCCCAATCACTGCCCGTTCACTGCTTTTGCGGTCACTCAGGCCGCTTCGGCAGTAGCGCTTCAGCATACTAGGGTACCGCTTCGGCGGTCCCTCAGGAAATGCCCAGACTGCTTTGCCGGTCCACCTACTGCTTTGGTGGTACCGCTTTAGCAGTGCTGGTGCCGCTGAGGCAGGCACCAGCAGGTACACCAACACCAGAAAATTCCCAACTTTCATAGCCTCCACCCGAAATCTCGATTAATGCTCGAAAATATCTATTCACATAGCATATATGCTACCCCCCATAAAAATGTGCTACGAGTGCACTTGTGGTCTCAGAATTTCCATCGGGGGGCCCCCGTTGACCGAGTCAACCCCCGAAACCTCTAAACTAACTTTCCAACTCAAGATCTAAAATGCACCCAAGTATCTCGGGAACCAGACCAACCATGCACACAAATTTTATATGACCATCTGGACCTCCTAGAATTGACAAATCTCCGATCAGGGTCCGTTTGTCCAAAAGTCAACTTCGGGTCAGACCTTTGTCGCTTAAAGCCAAGTTTCTCAAAAAGTCACCCAAATCAACCCCGAATATCCCGAAAACCTTGTCAACAATCCCCTCAGGTCAAAAGTGAGCTAACAAGCTCTGGAAAAAGGTCAAGGAGCACTGAAAAGACTATAATAACCAAGTGGGTCGTTAAAGTAACCGTGAGGATGCGTTGGGGTTGACTCAAATCTTGCCTTTTATTTGTTGTTTGTTCTTAATCTGAGCCACACAATGTTGTATTGTGAGGAACAAGTTTGAAAATTCGACTTGTCCTACATCGATTGAATTTAGGGTTTCTCAATTTTTGGGGTTCTATAAATAGAACACCCAATTCACAGTTCTAAGGACCGAATATCATATATCCACACAAAAACTTGGATTACCTAGGGTTTTGGCAATTTTGCTGAGACCTTTAACTATTCGATTTAAGTTATGTTTTAAATCTTGTTTTTTTTGTGGCTGAGTTCTGAGCTTGGGTGGAGGAACAAAGCTCTCCAAGTCCATTGTCGATCTAAGGTTGTGCATACAAGAGGTAACCTCCTTCCCTTTTTTAATTTTTTGTAGCTTTTCCCTGCTTAAATCTTAATTATGTGTTTAGTTTAGTTTAATTATGTGATTAGCATGTTTATTATTCAAGATTTTAGTTATATATGTGTTTAAATTATGTGTTAGTTTTAGCATCATGTATTTTAACTAGTACTGTTAGTTTGGAAATTCTTGTTGTGTAGTTCATATATGACCAGTATGTAGTTTGCATTATTGCCTTGAGCAATTGGTTTATAGTCCTGTTGCTTAAATTTCCTAGATTTAACCACATGGCTTATTAGTTTAATGATAGTACTTGATTAGATTCAGTATGTATATGTTAAATATTAGCCTTATTTGAAGTTTGTGTGTTTCCATGAGCTTAGAAATAGGTAAAGAACATGCCAATCCTGTCTTTCCCATATGGTAATATCAGTCTAAAACTTGATCAAGTATGTGAGTAGGTAGTTTCGTGGATATTGTGACAGTTTCGGCTCTTTTTGGCATATCCTTAATCAAAAACCTTGTGTAATTCTATTTTTTATTTGTTTGCTGAATCTAGTCCTACCATGATAGAATACATTATCAAATGCTTCTAAACCATGTAGGCTAGTGCCTGCCCTCTTAGAGATTATCAAATAACTTAGTCTAAATCTTGTTGCAAGCCTAGTGATTAATAATGGTGCCTACAATGGTGATAATTTGTGTAAGATGCAGTTATACTAATAAAACAAAAAGTTGTGAGTCATCATGTAATTAAGATAGGGCCTATTTCTTACTAAAATTATTTGATTTGTTCTGTTAGTATGCAGTGGTATATGGCATGTCAAAGATTGAGAATGTGATCCCATGTACTCCGATGTTAGTAAGACTTAGATCAACTAGATTCAGGCTAAGGGTCACACTATACACTGTATGAGTCACATGCTGTAAATGTAATCATATGATCATGATGTGGCCTATATTATATGTTGTTGATAACTGGGGATCTGTGGAATGTGTCCAAATGATTGATGTTTTTTTTATCATACATGCTTAATCTTAACCAACCCTTAATCCAAACTAGGCTTGTTGATTTTAATATGACACTCAGTTGTCCATCTGGATTAATCACATGCTCCTATAACTTGTCTATTAAAATTCTCTCTATAGTCAGCTAAGTTTTAAGTCAACTGTTGAAATGCTTTATGATTTAAACAATGTTGTTGCTTGTAAAGTATGATCTGGTGTCCATAAATATCTAAACTATGCCTAGTTGAGGAGCATAAGGTGTTTAGTTTTGTTGAATACTCTCTTATACTATTTTGCTCCTGTTTTAAAACCCACCATTGCATATAGTTCTTGCCTTACCCTTTACCATTGTCAAAATGTGCATGTTTTGTCCTATTCTTGACTATCTCTACATAGTTATCATGTTGTATATCTCTAGTTTTTCCTCAAGCTAAATCTCTTTTGCTTCTAAATCAGTAAAACTTGCAATGTGATCTGGTAGGAATCCTTTTGTACACATTTTTTTGTTACTTGCTCCCTGAGTGTTGTGTTTTTCTTTGTGGGAGCTATCATGCATATATTAAATCTAAGAGTATAGCATGATAAATGTAGTGAGACTTTTCTGTTGTATGGATATAAGTGATCTGTGTTTGAATATTGGATGATATACCTAGATATGTCTGAGGTATACAGCCTTGTTGTGCCTTTGGGTATACTAGGGTCTATATACTGAAGGTATACTGAGGTATATCATTTATGTTATCTCTTGTGAACTGCATTTATGTTCCTTTTAATATGTATCATATCATGATAAGTCCTTTGTGAACTTGTATTTGACTGAAAACTGTGTACACAAAAGGTATACCCAAGATATATTAATTATACTAAAAAAACTCAATATTCCCTAGGTGTATATGAGTTTGTATACTTAGCATATATGAATTATATCCTCTGTTGTAACTAATTCATGGCCCATGCATCGTTTAAAGACTAAGTATAAGTATATCCCTTTATTGGGCTTTGATGTATTTGGACCTGTCATTTATGTTTCTTTGTCTATTTTTCTTTTCTGATAGCATGTGGGCTTTTCGGCTTCCCTTTAAGTTCTTTTAGTTTGGCCCAGTTAAGTCATCTGTGTTTTGGGTCAGAGCTTTGTGCCATTTGATTTAATTGGCTAAGCATGGGATTGTATACGTATGTCTGATCAATTATGATTAAAGACTAAGTATAAGTATATCCCTTTATTGGGCTTTGATGTATTTGGACCTGTCATTTATGTTTCTTTGTCTATTTTTCTTTTCTGATAGCATGTGGGCTTTTCGGCTTCCCTTTAAGTTCTTTTAGTTTGGCCCAGTTAAGTCATCTGTGTTTTGGGTCAGAGCTTTGTGCCATTTGATTTAATTGGCTAAGCATGGGATTGTATACGTATGTCTGATCAATTATGATTAAAGACTAAGTATAAGTATATCCCTTTATTGGGCTTTGATGTATTTGGACCTGTCATTTATGTTTCTTTGCCTATTTTTCTTTTCTGATAGCATGTGGGCTTTTCGGCTTCCCTTTAAATTCTTTTAGTTTGGCCCAGTTGAGTCATTTGTGTTTTGGGCCAGATCTTTGTGCCATTTGATTTAATTGGCTAAGCATGGGAATGTATACGTATGTCTAATCAATTATGATTAATGATTTTGATCTGTCTGGGTCGAGAAGCCCAAAAAATGGTGGACTAAAAACAAAATATGGGAATTCAATTTGGACCATGGTTGAAGTAAGATGAATTTGGACCATGGTTGAAGTAAGATGAACTCTAGACTTGATTATTAGTTGGCTTGATTAAGAGCTTAAAATAAATAAAATTGGGACTTAATAAAACTCCTGCTTTTCTTTATTTATATATATATGTATAAAATAGGAGATATACTCCAATTTTTCTTATATATGTATAATAAAACCTATAAGTACTAACCTCATTTTACTAGGACTAAAATAGTAGCGACTCTACTCGGGAGAAATCCCGAATATGTCTTAGTCCGGCAATAAAGTGAATTGAACACTTATACGGAATTTTTGAAATAAAATTCCCTTTTTCTAAGGGGACTTTTTGCTAAATTTTGAATTTATGATAAAGAATGACATTTTGCGGAAAACTAAACCTTCTTAAGCAAATAAATACATTAATCACACATTGAAGCTCGTAGGTCAACCGTATTCTATGGATCCTTAATACTAGGGTGCCTAAAACCTTCCCTAGGGGATCAACAGAACCCTTACCTCAAACTCTAATCCAAAAAGGATTTTTCTCTTGCTTGATAAACCCTTTTAAATCCGGTTTCCTAGCTTTCCTTAAATAAATTAGGTGGCGACTCTAAAATACTAAAATTCAATTAGAGCACCAAAAACCTCTTTGCAGCTTTTATACGCCCCCGTAAAAGTGAACTGTAACAACGTGACGCTATTTTCAAAACCAGCATTCTATATCACATACAAGAACTGGTCATATCCCATGTGTACCCTTAAATGGGATCCACGGTTTGATCCGGAGGAAGAAACTAAAATCACAATTGCATGGATATATTTTTCATTCTTTCCTCTGAATTACTTTGTGAAAGAAGCAGTGTTCTCATTAGCATCTGTAGTTGGAAAGCCTCTACAAGTGGATATGACAACCATCTATAAAACTGGGCCAAGTTGTGTGAGGGGTAAGGTAGAAGTTGATCTGCTTAGAGAGTTTCCTCAAAAAATCAATTTTGGGATGAAAACGAAGAGTAATGGGGGAATTGTCGACAAATGGATAAAGATCAAATATGCCTATGTGCCGAATTATTGCAAAAACTGTAAACTTCAAGGTCATAATGAACAGGACTGCTATGTTATACATCCAAAATTATATCCAAAGGAAGAGGAGGAAGGTTTTGTAAAAGCTTAGGAAGAGAGTACTATGGAAGATCATGGGAAGATGACTCTAAGTGGAAAGGTGGTAGGGAGTGGCTCTAACAATGTTCAAACTGATTCAAAGCAAAAAAATAAACTCCCAAGCTAAGGGATAAAAAGGAAAGTATGATAGAGAAAAGAAAGGGAAGGCAGTGGTCAAGCAAGATAGTGCTAAAATTGCAGTTGTTACAGATGATGATGGCTTTAAAGAGAAGAAGAACAAACAAAAAAATAGAAGGCAATATCAAAGAGGAAGGTATGATGAACATGCTTGGAAACCAAAGAAGAATCAACCTCTTCAAAGAAACCAATATGCAGCTTTACAAAATGCTGAGGAGGAGGTAATAAACTTGACAGATAAGAATAACATTACTGAGGAAATGATAGAAGAGGCTTAAGGATGAGATTTCTGGTGATCATTCTTCTAAACATATTACTTCAGTATGTAATTGGGCAGCTAATGCTAAGAAACACAAAAAACATCAAGTAGCAGAGACAAAGCATGTGGAGAAGGAATCAACAAAGAAATGTATTAATAAGAGTTTATAAGCAAGTCAATGAAAAAGGGGAGCTTATTTCCCATCAGGCCACTAAGGAGAAACAACTTATTACTGATCAGGGACAAAGCTCAAAATCAACTGGTAAAGTCATAACCAACAACAATATGGTGACAATGGAAGGTATGGAAGAGGATAACACAAGTGAGAAACTGCAAGATTCTATAGTTGAAAGTGATGATCCTATTCCAGACTAGATCTTGGATGTTATTGATGGCAATAGTGAGAAAGAAGAAGTCACAAGACCACCAGATATAGAGAATACTGATAAGTTACTTGCAATAGTGGAACCAATGGAGAAAACACAACAATCACATCAGGAAACACTAGATTCATAAGATGTCTAAGAAACTTAAGAAGATGAAGATTTGACTCATAATATTGATGAAATAGCCAAGGAAGTAGATCTATCTCCTATAAGTGTGCAGAGGTTGAAGCAAGCAACAAATAAACAAAAAACTACCAGAACTACTAGTGTGCCACCTACACGGGTTTGAACAAGGAGGAGTAGGAACAATTCAATAATCATCAATGATAGAAAAAATTATGTTCTGGAATATTAGGTCAGCTAACACTCAAAAATCATTTTAGAGTTTAATTGAACTAAAGAGGAGACATCATTAATCAATCATTAGCCTAATGGAACCTTTTCAAGATCCTGCTGCTTTAGAAGATTATAAAAGAATGTTAGGCTATCCAAATAGCAAAGTGAAATGTTCAGGAAAGAGTTGGATCTTTTGGACAAATGAATGGCAAGGGAAAGTTATTTTAGGGTCAAACCAACAAGTTACATTACAACTAATTCGCTCTTCTTTAACTCAGACAATTCTGGTTTCAGTTATACATGCTAAATGTAATAGAGAGGAGAGGGAAGAGTTATGGGAATCCATGGTTGAATTAGCTAATCAATATAATTTTCGAGGGATAATAGGAGAGGACTTTAATGTGATTCTAACTGATGAGGAGAAACAAGGTAGATTACCAGTTTCAACCTATGAAACATTAGATTTTTCTAACTGTATTAAAAACTATGGGCTGATTGATGTGGGATATTCATGAAGTAAATTCACTTGGTGGAATGGAAGAACTGAGGAGGATTGTATATTCAAGAGATTGGATAGGATTTTGGTGAATCAGCAGTTAATGGACATCATGTCATCCACTATAGTCACTCATCTGATCAGACATGGTTCTGATCATGCACCATTGCATCTGGAATTTAATAGCAATTCTCAGCCTATCATTAATCCTTTTAAGTTTCATAACTTCTGGACAAAACATCATTCTTTTATGGATGTGGTGAAGGAGCACGGGATAGATGATTTATGTAGAAATTAATTTTATGTATTTCATCCAATTAAAGAAACTTAAAGAGGCTTTGGTACGTTGGAGCATAAATACTTATGGGAATATCTTTCAGCAGATTGCCATAATTGAAGATACTATAAAAGTGAAAGAGTTACAATTTGAAACAAATCCATCAAGGGAGAACAAAATGTTTTTACAACAGGCTCAAGTAGAATTAACAAAATATCTTCACTTGGAGGAAGAGTATTGGAAGTTGAAAGCTAGAATGAAATGGTTCAATGATGGTGATCAAGTTGGATATGGAAAAGGCATATGACTAACTATCTTGGATCTTTCTGACCAATTTTCTAAGATAGTTTGGATTTGGAGAAATTGTCATTGATATGGTGTGGAGGTTGATCTCAAACAGCTGGTACTCAATCTCGATGAATGGTCAAAGTCATGGTTTTTTTCAAATCAAGCAAGGGTGCGAAACATAGTGACCCTTTCTCACCTATATTGTTTATCATAGCTACAAAAATGTTAGCAAGAAGTCCGAATAAATTGCATGAGAAACCAAGGTTCGTAGGCTATGGTATGCCTAAATGGAGTCCTCAAATCAACCATCTTTGATATGCTGATGATACAATATTAGTTTGTTCTGGAGATGGATATTCTTTGAGGAAAATGATGAAGATTTTAAGGAAATATGAAAAGGCATCAGGGCAGTTGGTCAACACAGATAAAAGTTGTTTCTATACTCATCATGAGGTGACTCCAAGGGTTAGCAACAACATCAAAAGACATACTAATATGAGGAATAGATATTTTCCTTTAATATATTTAGGATGTCCAGTGTTCTATGGGTGAAGGAAGCTGATATGTTATGAAGATTTGCTCAAGAAGGTAATGAAGAGAGTATCTCTTGGAAAAATAGAAGGTTATCTTTTGGTGGCAGATATGTGTTGATTAGTCATGTGTAACAACCATGCCCATATATTTATTGTCAACTATGAACCATCCATCTGGGGTGATTAAGCAGCTTCACAAAATATTTACAAATTTTTTTTGGGAGCAACACTGTGGGGGTGAAAAGCAAGCATTAGGTGGCATGGGATAAGATGTGTTTACCAAAATAAGGAGGGATTGGTTTTAGATCATTAACTGATATATCAAATGCATTATTTGCTAAGTTGTGGTGGAACTTCAGATGTGGAAGGAGTTTATGGAGTAGTTACACGCTGAACAAATACTGCAAATATTGGCATCCTATAATGACTTTTAATAGAGGAGGATCTCATGCATGGAAGAAAATGGTGAACATCAGAGATTCTGTTGAGCAACAAATATTTTGGCATATGAGAAATAGAACATCTAGCTTTTGGTATGAGAATTGGAAAAGACTTCGGGGCATTATATTACATTATACCATAAGCTACTAGAGAGGAAGAGATAGAGGTCAGAAAGTTTGTGCAAGAGGGCAAATGGAACATGGAACTGTTAAAGGACACTCTAGATCAGGATTTGGCTCAACATATTTATGATACTATCAAAGTTCCAATTGAAGAGGAAGATGATGAACCATGTTAGATGTTAGAAACAAGTGACAAATTCTCAGTTAAGTATGCATGGGAGTTTATAAGGCAAAGGGAGAACAAACATTCAAATTATAGAAACATATGGGAGAAAGGAATGCCTATCAAGATTAGTTTCTTTATGTGGAGGGTGTGGAAAGGGAGAATATTAATAGATGATATATTGAAAAGGATGCTGATCAATATACCATCTAGATGCTGGTGCTATAAGGAGCCCAAAGAGCAAACAATGTCCTATTTATTTTATGGAAATTTACTACTTGTGCAGGTATTATCACAGATAGAGTCAATTTGCAACAGATGATTATAGCCTGGTGGACTGCTGAGACTAAGCTAAAATTGCAGCCTGTTTTTAGAGCAATGCCAGCAATGTGGGCACTTTGGAAAAGGAGAAACTCAATCAAACACGGAGGATCAACAACATTTTACAGGTTGAAACACCAAGTACAATACACTTTATATCAGCTTGGAAGGATAAGATATTCATGGATGCAGAATTTACCATATGAATGAGAAACTATGTACCAACAACTTAGCAATTATAGACCAAAAATTTATTATGCTAAGGTGTTGTGGAAAATGCCACCTTCAGGAAGATTAAAGTGTAACATAGATAGAGCATGCAGAGGAAATCCTGGGAGAAGTTCTTATAGATTTTACATCAGAGACAACAGAGGAGATTTGGTATATGCAGAGGCTAAGGAGATTGCTAAATATTGAAGCTGAAACTGAGGCAATAAAACAGGCTCTAAAACATTGCGGAGAGAACAACATTCAACATATCCAACATGAGACTGATTCTCTTGTTCTACAAAACATCTTGCAAGGATCATGGACTACTCTATGGGAGCTTTAAGATAAGGCAGAATACATCAGAAGGGATATGAGGACAGTGCTGGTATAGATCATTCACATTTTCAGGGAAGGCAACAAATTTGCAGATTTTCTGACAAATCAGGCCTTAGATACTACAGAGATCAAGATATATGACTTTACACAAATTCCATCTAAAGGAAGAAGAATAATCAACATGGATAAGTCACAGCTTCCTCGGCTGAGGATTAGAACAAGGAAGATCAAGAAAATATGCATTCAAACATGATTACATCCATACTGATACTGATTTGGATTTGCCACAATCTGGAACCAACATCAACTCTGGAATCACAACAGGAGTTAAGTTACATACTAGCTTAGGATTACAGTTTGGAACAGTTCATACTGAACAGTTGTATCTTTTTTATTTTAGCTAGCTCATATTAAAGGCATCATGTAATAGACTTCTTTTTTATTTCTGCAAGTACTAATAAAGAAAAGCTCTGATAGGCATCAAAATGTCTGTTAGAGTGTATATATATATAGTTTTACACGAAAAGTAGGTTGTATATTAGGTTGCACGTTTTTTCTTACTAAAGGTTATTTGTCATCACGTATTTGATGACCAATAAAACACCAAGAAATATATAAATAAATAAAAAGTACATGAATGTACGTATATATACGAAAAGTATTATTTTAGATTGTATACCAGGTTGCACTTTTTTTCTTGCTGATTGTTATTGGGAAGAAAAGAGTATTTATGGTGTGGGAAAATGTTACACCTCGAAAAATTTTCGCGTCGTTTGCGTCGTAAGTAAACTAAACTAAGATTAGAGAGGTCATGGAACTCTTATAAGGTTAATGAATACTGTTAACAAGTGTCAAGCAAGTGACTAAAGGTTCCAGGACCAAGCAAATTGAAGAAAATAAATTTGTCGAAAAATTTGAAAAAAAAAAAGTTGGCTGAATTTTGGGCAGATTTTTAGTCAACATTGGAGGGGTATATCTCCTAGAATTCGGGCTAGGCACATAAACAGGGGAGATGCTGCCCAATTTTTGACAGAATATAAAATAGTTTAAATTGAAACTTAGGATAAGTGTGTGATAATGAGACTAACATTAGTGTGAATTCTCTCGAATGTAGATTTACGAGCTCAGGCGGATAAACGTAGCCAATAGGAGGTCGAGCAAGTATGTTAAGGCTTGTCCCCTTCTTTCGAAGGCATGACTCCTATATTGTGATACCATAAATGTTTCCATAATATCCTTAGTGTCAAAGTTGGAAGTCCTTGACTCAAAGGCATGGCTCCTTTTTTTAACAGTCCATACATGTTTTCAAAATGTCCATATTTTCCAAACCAAAGGTTTATGATTATGAGAACTCTTATGATAACAACGATGAGCATGTTTTCACATGATAATGATGATGCCAAAGATGAGAATATGTCTACGGTTTCACGTCTGAAAGTCTCAAGTTGTGAATTCAATATAAATATGAGAATATTGAGTTATTTCTTGATCCTCAATTCTATTCTTTGATAATGACTCTATTTTCAAAAGACTTCAAAGTAGTATATGAATTGACGCCTTATGAGATTTATGACCTTATTCTATGTTTTCCCTTGAGGTTATTTTTCATTGATAGTCTCATCTTATAATAATTGCTCCTTCAAGGTGGGACATGACGATCATGATTATTCCATAATGTAATCAGAGGTTACCGACCTTACGTCACTCCGATAGAGACATAGTTTTTCTTTGGGCTCTCCTGCATGCTGTTTATATGATATATGAACATGATATATGTATATGTATATGTATATGTATATGGGGAATATGGGAAAAAGGGCAAGACACTATAGATGCATGGCCACCTGATCAATTGGTATTATATGACATGATACCATCCCGGACGCGGGATGCCCGAACGCGGGATATATGTGGCTAAATGGATCGGAGCCGACGTTCCTCGGCAATATGATATATTCTATTTTATGTATACACATATAAGAAATGTTTTTCAAAGAAAGCATTACTATGGATATATGTAGGTATGTATGTATATATGTATATATGTATATATGTGGACCGGGCTGCACGTTCCGCAGCACTAAGCATGCATGGTACCCGCCTAAAAGGCAGTCAGATGTACAAGTTACTCTTTTATATCATGATATGCTCTATATTTCCATCCTGTTAGTATTCATGCTTTGTATCCTTTAATATGTTATTACTCATGCCTTACATACTCGGTACATTGCTCGTACTGACGTCCCTTCTCGTGGACGCTGCGTTCATGCCCGCAGGTAAACAGGTAGACGCGTCTGATCCCTAGGAGCTCCACCAGCGGCACATTCAGAGAGCTCCAGTTGTTCCGGAGCTTCAGTTTATCGGTACTACTCTTGTGTACATATTTGGGCACGGTGGAATCCTGCCCCTCCTCGTGGATATATGTATCTTATTTAGAGGCTCGTAGACAGACGTGTGCAGTCAGATGTTTCACAATCTTGTTCGTCCTTGTTGTTGTATAATATTTTTGTAAAGCTTATAGACATTCGTTTATGAGTATGCTATTGATGACTATGTTGAGTAAAATATGACTGTATCGTCCATATGGCCCACTCAGTAGTAAGAATAGAATGCGAGATAAGAGGTGTCCGGTATAGTAGTATCGGGTACCCGTCACGGCCTCTAGTGGGGTCGTGACAAAAGTGGTATCAGAGCAGTTCGTCCTAGGTTATGTCTACGAGCCGTGTCGAGTAGAGTCCTATTTATGGGTGTGAAGCGCGCCACACTTATAAACAGGAGGCTGTGGGGGCATTTAGGTATAACGGACCTTATTTTTTATCTTAGATCGTGCGACAGAGCCATGTTATCTGGTTCTCCCCCTTTCCTAATCGTTTGTTATGATTTCAGCGATGCCTGTGAAGAGCAAAGCTACAGCGGCCTAGAAGGGCAAGACTGTGGCCGCAAGAAGAATGGAACGGGAGCCACCAGCGGAGGTAGAAGAGGGTGAGTCTCATAACAAGGTTCCCTCCCGGACCTCTCATACTCCACCCATGTCAGCGGAGAAGGAAAGAGCTTCAGTTCCAGCCCCAGCATCTCCAGTTCCACCGCCAGGAGCTCCGGGCCAGCAGATAACAGAAGCTATTCAGTTGCTGACCCAGTTAGTTACCGCGCAGTCTCAGCCGAAGGGTGCGGGCCAAGGTGATAGGGTGGTGAGTGTAAGAGCCCGCAATTTTATCAGTCTGAATCCTCCAGAATTCTACGGGTCGAAACCAGATGAAGACCCGCAAGGCTTCATAGATGAGATGCTGAGGACGCTGCGGATAATACATGTTTCGGATACTGAGTCAGTAGAATTGGCTTCGTATAGATTGTGGCATGTAGCCGTCCAGTGGTATAATTCTTGGATATCTTCGCGAGGAGAAAATGCACCTCTCGCAGTTTGGCAAAAATTCACAGATGCTTTTCTGCGACATTATTTAACAGCGGAGGTTCGACAGGCCCGAGCTGATAAGTTCCTGAATCTTCCGCAAGGGAATATAAGCGCTCGAGAGTACAGTCTCCATTTTAATTCTTTAGCCAGGTATGCCCCGGCCATGGTGGATGACATGGGAGATCGTGTGCATCAGTTTGTGAGCGGGTTGGGGCCACATTTGGTTAAGGATTGCTTGACGGCCTCACTCCAAGATGGGATGGATATCGCTCGTATTCAGGCCCATGCACAAAACCTGGAGGAACAGCAGCAGCCGCAGAGAGGTGAACGTGATTCTGATACGGGGCGCAGCAAAAGGGCCAGGTGAACGTGATTCTAATACGGGGCGCAGTAAAAGGGCCAGATCTTTTGGAGCGAGCAGTGAGTATAGAGGAGGGAAGACACAACAACATTCCAGGCATTCAGGCCAATCAGTGGCTAGCGCACCTCTTCGATTTGCGAGTAGAAGGTTTAATCGTCCTATCCATTCAGGACCAGGCCATAGTTCTAGGGTTTCAGGGTCCCAGTATAGAGCCAATTCTAGCGGGACGACACCACCCCTCCCATGGTGTACTCGGTGTGGCAGACCACACCCTGGACAGTGTCGCGTAGATACATGTGCTTTTTTTTTACCTGTGGTCGAGTTGGCCATTTGATGCGTGATTGTCCACTGAGGAATGAGGGAGACAAAGCTCAGCCCGTCGGATCGGTAATTGGTTCATCATCGTCCGTGCGCCCTCCTGGACATACTTCCTAGGTATCAGCAAGCCGTGGCCGAGGCAGAAGAGGGGCACCCAGTTCAGGTGGTCCTCAGAATCGTATATATGCACTAGCGGGACGGCAGGATCTTGAGTCTTCTCTCAACGTCGTTACAGGCATATTATCGGTATTCTCCAATGACATGTATGCATTGATTGATCCAGGTTCTACTCTGTCATATATTACTCCTTATGTTGCTAACCGTATTGGGATGAAACCGGAGCCAATCAAACCTTTTGAGGTAGCTACACCTGTAGGGAGACCCAGTAGTAGCCAGGCGGGTATATAGGGGTTGTGTGATCGTAGTTTGGGATCGTCATACTACTGCTGACCTACATGAGCTGGAGATGTTAGATTTTGACGTTATTATGGGTATGGATTGGCTAGCCTTCTGTTACGCGAACGTTGATTGTAGAACAAAGGTGGTTCGATTCTAGTTTCCAGGAGAACTAGTGTTGGAATGGAAAGGTAATGCAGCGTCTTCGAGAGGTAGGTTTATTTCCTACCTCAAAGTGAGAAATATGATTACCAAAGGCTATATTTATCACTTGGTCCGGGTCCACGACACAAAAGCAAAACCGCCGACTCTCCAATCCGTCCCAATGGTAATGAGTTCCCGGATGTGTTCCCAGACGAGCTTCCAGGTTTACCGCCAGAGCGGGAGATTGAGTTCACTATCGATGTGTTGCCTGATACTAAGCCCATATCTAGTCCCCCATATCGAATGGCCCCTGCAGAATTAAAGGAGTTAAAGGCGCAATTGAAGGATTTTCTCAAAAAAGGCTTTATTAGGCCAAACTCGTCGCCATGGGGAGTACCTGTGTTGTTCGTGAGAAAGAAAGATGGTTCCTTAAGGATGTGTATCGATTATAGGAAATTAAACAAGGTGACCATAAAGAATAAGTACCCCCTTCCAAGGATCGACGATTTATTTGACCAACTGCAAGGTGCCAAATGGTTCTCGAAGATAGATCTAAGATCAGGGTACCACCAAGTGAGGATAAAGGAAGAGGACATTCCAAAGACAACTTTCAAAACGAGATACGATCATTATGAGTTCCGGGTAATGTCATTTGGCCTGACCAATGCTCCGGCGATATTCATGAACTTCATGAATAATGTATTCAAGCCTTTCCTATATTTGTTCGTGATTGTGTTCATTGATGACATTTTGGTATATTCCCTATCAGAGGCGGAGCATGCGGAGCATGCGGATCATTTGCGTACTGTTCTTGGAATCCTTCGAGCTCGGGAGTTATATGCCAAATTCTCAAAATGTGAATTTTGGCTGAATTCTGTGACTTTTCTGGGTCACATTATTTCCGATGATGGTATTCAGGTAGATACGCAGAAGATTGAAGCTGTGAAGGATTGGCCAAGGCCTACAACGCCTACAGAGGTCCATAGTTTCTTGGGTTTGGCCGGTTACTATAGAAGATTTGTAGAAGGATTTTATTCCATCGCAGCTCCATTAACGAAGCTGACTCAGAAATCGGCTAAGTTTCAGTGGACGGATGCGTGTGAGCGCAGCTTTCAGGAATTGAAAAATAGGTTGACTTCGGCCCCAGTCTTGACACTCCCCGAAGGATCGGAGGGCTATGTTATTTACTGTGATGCTTCAGGTGTTGGACTAGGTTATGTGTTGATGCAGCGTAGCAAAGTAATAGCCTATGCCTCACGGCAGTTGCGAAAACACGAGAAGAATTATCCGACTCATGACCTAGAGTTGGCGGCGGTCATTCATGCATTGAAAATATGCAGGCACTATTTATATGGTGTTCATGTTGATATCTACACAGATCACAACTCCAATACATTTTTAAGCAGGAAGAGTTGAATTTATGACAAAGACGGTGGGTAGAGCTGCTAAAGGACTATGATGTTGACATCCTATACTATCCAGGGAAAGCAAATGTTGTAGTAGATGCTCTTAGCCGTAAATCTATAGGCAGCTTGACAGATGTGCAGCCAGAAAGCAAGGAAATGGTTCGTGAGATTTACCAGCTAGCTAGCCTTAGAGTCCGTTTGCCTAATTCTGGAGATAGTGAAGTTTCTCTTCGAGAAGTTGTTGAGTCCTCTATTATAGAAGAGGTAAAGAGATGCCAGTCCGAGGACCCAGTTTTGGTACAGTATAGGGATACAACTCTTCAAAAGGAGAACACCCCATTTGAGGTGACACCCGATGGAGTACTATAGTATAGAGGTAGATTATGTGCCTGATGTTGCCGGGCTACGACGACAGGTCATGGGTGAGGCACATTATGCCCGTTATTCTGTACATCCGGGGTCAACGAAGATGTATCATGACCTCAGATGCTTATATTGGTGGGATGGCATGAAAAGGGACATAGCGGAGTTTGTTGCCCAATGTCTGAATTGTCAACAAGTAAAAACAGAGCATCAAAAGCCGGGAGGATTTCTGCAAGCTATAGAGATCCCAACTTGAAAATGGAAGACGATTAATATGGACTTCATTACAGGCTTACCTCGTTCCCGGCGTAAGTATGATTCTATATGGGTGATAGTGGATAGACTCACAAAGTCCGCCCATTTTCTGCCGATCAAAAAGACGTATACAGCAGAAGATTATGCAAAATTATATATCAAAGAGATAGTGCGACTTCATGGTGTTCCAGTGTCTATTATTACGAATAGAGGAGCACGATTTAAAACTAATTTTTGGAGATCCTTCCAAGGAGGTTTGGGAATGCAGGTGAGACTTAGTACAACACTCCATCCGCAAACTGAAGGGCAGGCGGAACGCACTATCCAAACCCTTGAAGATATGCTAAAACCATGCTTGCTAGATTTTGGAGGCAATTAGGATGATCATCTACCACTTATTGAGTTTGCGTACAATAATAGCTATTACTCTAGTATTCAAATGGCCCCATATGAAGCTCTGTACGGGAGGAAGTGTAGATCGCCTATTGGATGGTTTGAAGTGGGAGAAACGAAATTAGTGGGCCCAGATTTGATTCAGCAGGCGGTATAAAAAGTCAAGCTTATTCAAGAATGACTACTAACAGCTCAAAGTCATCAAAAATCCTATGGGGATAACCGTCGGCGAAATCTAGAATTCAAACTCAATGATTGGGTTTCTTGAAAGTATCACCGATGAAAGGGGTGATAAGGTTTGGCAAGAAAGGGAAGCTTAGTCCTCGGTATATTGGACCCTACGAGATTGTGCGTAAGGTAGGCCAAGTAGCGTATGAGTTGGATTTACCTCCAGAATTAGAAGTAGTCCACCCAGTGTTCCACGCATCCATGCTACGCAAGTGTGTTGGAGATCCTTCCAGGATTGTACCTATGGACGATGTACAGGTCACGGAGAAACTATCCTATGAGGAAGTACCGGTTGCTATTCTGGACAGGCAAGTCCGAAGGCTTAGAACCAAGGACGTAGCTTCAGTCAAAGTCCTATGGAGGAATAATAACAGAGAAGAAATGACTTGGGAAGCTGATGAAGAAATGAAATCTAGATACCCGCATTTATTCCCACCCCCAGAAGATGTGCAGACAGGGCCATCAGCACCCTCAGGTATATAATGCTTCTCCAAAGTGATTTCTTGGTCGCGTGTGGCCAGTATGGATATTGATGTTGTAGCTCAGTGAGGCGATTATATGTTTTGGGTTGTGTGACAGGATGATAGTGGTACAATTACAGGGGAAACTCTGGCGAAATTTTTGTATAAATCCTTAAGAACTTAACATTCGAGGACGAATGTTCCTAAGGGGGGAGGAATGTTACACCTCAAAAACTTTTCGCGTCGTTTGCGTCGTAAGTAAACTAAAGTAAGCTCGAAGAGCTCATGAAACCCTTATAAGGTTAATTAATACTCTTAACAAGTGTCAAGCAAGTGCCTAAAGGTTCCGGGACCAAGCAAATCGAAAAAAATAAATTTGTCCAAAAGTTTGGAAAAAAAAAAGTTGGCAGAATTTTGGGCAGATTTTTCGTTCACTTTGGAGGGATATATCTCCTAGTATATTAGAAGTTTTTAGGTGTTTCAACATCCTAAAATGAAGTTCGTCGAGTCTAGTTTCCAACACAATAAATCTCTCGTCGATAGGACATCGTAGTATAGAATTATGGACGTTACAAGTTCGGCTGACAAAGCAGAAACGCGTGCTACAATACTGCTACAGTAACCTACTGCTACAGTACTGCTGCAGTGGCCCGACCCGAATTTGAACCTTATATAAAGGGTAAAACCCCCTTTTTTCATCAAATTTGCCCAAGAAAATTCTAGAAAGCAGTTGAGAGGTGAGGATAGCATAAAATTGAGGGAATTTTAAGTGGCGGAGTATAGTTTAGGTTCGGATAGCGCGCAACTGTGATTGTAGTGTCGTTTTGCGGCGGATTTTGGTTTGGACTCTAGGAGAACACCAAAGATATTGCTATTTTAGTAAGAACAAGGTACGGATCTCTTCCTATTTATGTTAATACCGGTTGATTTACGAAGATAGAGGGGTTTAATGATTGTATAGCGACTTAATTAGTTATGGAAGTTGGAAAACAGCGTGTGGGCTGTTTTATGGAACACTTTGATATGGGAAATGATATTATTGATGTTAGTATTGCTGTTGTTGTTGTTGGTTGTTGAACTAAGAATTTGGGCTAGGCACATAAACAGGGGAGATGCTGCCCGATTTTCGACAGAATATAAAATAGTTTAAATTGAAACTTAGGATAAGTGTGTGATAAAGAGATTAGCATTAATGTGAATTCTCTCGAATGTAGATTTATGAGCTCAGGCGGATAAACGTAGCAAATAGGAGGTCGAGCAGGTATGTTAAGGCTTGTCCCTTTCTTTCAAAGGCATGACTCTTATATTGTGATACAATAAATGTTTCCATAATATCCTTAGTGTCAAAGTTGGAAGTCCTTGACTCAAAGGCATGGCTCCTTTTTCTAATAGTCCATACATGTTTTCTAAATGCCCGTATTTTCCAAACCAAAGGTTTATGATTATGAGAACTCTTATGATAACAACGATGAGCATGTTTTCACATGATAATGATGATGCCAAAGATGAGAATATGTCTATGGTTTCACGTCTGAAAGTCTCAAGTTGTGAATTCAATATAAATATGAGAATATTGAGCTATTTCTTGATCCTCAATTCTATTCTTTGATAATGACTGTTTTCAAAAGACTTCAAAGTAGTATATGAATTGACGCCTTCTGAGATTTATGACCTTATTCTATGTTTTCCCTTGAGGTTATTTTTCATTGATAGTCTCACCTTATAATAATTGCTCCTTCAAGGTGGGACATGACGATCATGATTATTCCATAATGTAATCGGAGGTTACCGACCTTACGTCACTCCGATAGAGACATAGTTTTTCTTTGGGCTCTCCTGCATGCTTTTTATATGATATATGAACATGCTATATGTATATGTATATGTATATGGGGAATATGTGAAAAAGGGAGAGGCGGTATAGAAGCATGGCCACCTGATCAGTTAGTATTATATGACATGATACCATCCCGGACGCGGGATATATGTGGCTAAATGGATCGGAGCCGACGTTCCTCGGCAATATGTTATGTTGTATTTTATGTATACACGTATAAGAAATGTTTTTCAAAGAAAGCATTACTATCGATATATGTATATATGTATATATGTGGACCGGGCTGCACGTTCCGCAGCACTAAGCATGCATGGTACCCGCCTAAAAGGCATTCAGATGTACATGTTACTCTTTTATCTCATGATATGCTCTATATTTCCACCCTGTTAGTATTCATGCTTTATATTCTTTAATATGTTATTACTCATGCCTTACATACTCAGTATATTGCTCGTACTAACGTCCCTTCTCGTGGATGCTGCGTTCATACCCGCAGGTAAACAGGTAGACGCGTCTGATCCCTAGGAGCTCCACCAGCGGCACATTGAGAGCGCTCCAGTTATTCCAGAGCTTCAGTTTATCGGTACTACTCTTGTGTACATATTTGGGCACGGTGGAATCCGGCCCCTCCTTGTGGATATATGTATCTTATTTAGAGGCTCGTAGACAGACGTGTGCATTCAGATGTTTCACAATCTTGTTCGTCCTTGTTGTTGTATAATATTTTGGTAAAGCTTATTGACATTTGTTTACGAGTATGCTATTGATGACTATGTTGAGTAAAATATGACTGTATCGTCCATATGGCCCACTCAGTAGTAAGAATAGAATGCGAGATAAGAGGTGCTCGATATAGTAGTATCGGGTACCCGTCACGACCTCTAGTGGGGTCGTGACAGAAAAAGAGAGGAAAATTTGAATTATTTTGAATTTCCCCTCTAAAGTTTCAGTAAGGGTATTACGAAATGGAAAGAGAGGGAATTGGCCCATGCACCCTCAATGGGCATGTGAATTTACAATAATACCCCTAAAAGTGCAATGTGTGCCAGTTTGTGCCAAAAGGCGTTGTGCCAGTTACTACTCCCTCAGTCCCAATTTAAGTGTCTTACTTTTCTTTTTGTTTGTCCAAAAAGATTGTCTCTTAATATATTTAGTAAGTTTGACAATTCAAACATCTTACATGGTAAGTTTACAATCTCAAGATTCAAAGGACATTTTAGTACGTTATACACATCTATAATTTAGTACCACAAGATTCAAAAAAATCTCTTTATTTTTAAACTTCTTGCCTAATCAAACTAAAACACTTAAATTAGAACGAAGGGAGTATATAATATGGTTAAGTGATAAATTTGTTTATTAAAAACAAATATAAGGTTATCTTGACAACTCTTTAATTCTAACTTCCACGTGGCATGTTTAATACCACAAAATTAAAGGTTATTTTGGTACATTCCTCACATATTATATTTAAGACCACAAGATTAAAAAAGTATTCTTTACTTTCTTAAATTTCTATGTCAAGCCGAAATCAAACAAACATTTTGAGGCCGAGGAAGTAGAAGCAAAACAACATATCTAAACCAGAAGAAATTTATTGTAGGTAGTACCTTGAGTTAAAAACAAAGAGTGAGGTTTTTGGCCTGATTTTCTCTCAAAAGCCTCCACTAAAACAACAAGTAGGAGGGTCACCAGAGACGAAAATCTCGACTCACTAGCCAAGCCAACGGAGAACCATTTCCAGACGGCATTATTCGCGTAAACGATTTTCTCCATGTGAATATTCTTTTCCTTTCTCTTCTGCTCCCCGAACAACTTGAAATTTAGGCTCTTTCTGAAGTTAGGAATCAGAAAATCCGGTGCTGGAGTTGGATCCAGTGACGACGAACTCTTTGTTTGCCTTTTTTACGGTGGAATGTAAGCCATTATTGCCAACTATGATCAGTTGCTACTAGCTGAGGACTACTATGAAAGTTGTGTGTTACTCAGTTATGAGTTCAATAGTGAAAGAACATATATGGAACTAATATATATGTGGAATTATATTTATGTAAACTGCTGGAATATAGATCGTCAAAAGTACATTAACAATCGCATTAATACTATTATCTGGATTCCTTAACTGAACATTCACATTCACAATCTTCTTTTTCTTCTGTCAATTAATTACACAGTCCTCGAGTACGCATATTTCAATGAACCAGAGAGTGTTACCATTTAATGCCTATGTAATCCTGAGTATTAATGTCACGACCCGACAAGGGGGCTATGACGGGTAATCGGAGCTGACTACCGAGCACCACTCATTACGCTAGTCATCATACTCATACTGGACACATATAATCTTGAAGGCAACACATGCATAGATATAAGCCCCCACAGCTGCAAAATGATATACAAAATACAATGTAATCATCATGGGACATCTACTACCCACACATGCGTATCTACGAGCCTCTACTAGAGTACTGAAACATAAAGACGGGACAGGACCCCATCGTGCCCAAACATATCCACAAAATAATATATCAAAAATGGCACCTCTAGAATAATGAAGTGCTCCTGAATAGATACTGGTAGACTCCTATGAATCTGGGCCACCTACCTGTCTACCTGTGGGCATGAACACAGCGTCCAAAAAGAAAGGACATCAGTACGAACGTTGTACTGAGTATGCAAGGCATGAATAATACTAACATAATAAAGAAATTAAGAAACATGAGGTAAAGATATAACCTGCTTAGCTTTTAAGAGAAAACACATGTTATGCATATCAAATATACCATCATTGTTAACCCACGTTCGGGTAACTGTCACACGCCGCCCACTACTGGTATGATGCCCGGCCCTCTAGGCATGGTGTAATCATAAGCCGCCCGCCTTCGCGGTGTCATGCCTGGCCCTCTAGGCTCAGTGTAATCTCATTATCATACACTTATCATAAACCATGCATAAGAACTCAAAGACAAACTATAATTCTATCGGGGTGACGTAAGTCGAGAGCCCCCGATGCCATTATGGAGTAATCATGATCATTATGTCTCACCTTGAAGGAACTAGCATTATAAAGTGAGTCTAGCAACAATGAATAACATCGAAGAATTGTATAAGGATCATTGTCTTCATAAAAATATCATGTCATGAGCCTTTGAATCTCTAGACTTAGACTCATCATAATTACCATCATACTCATAACATATCGCTTATCTTTATCTCAGGAGTAGTCCTTAATAGTCATAGGCTTATAATTTTCGGAATATGAGAAAGTCATGGAAAGATAAATGAGGTCATATTATAAGAATCATGCCTTATAAAAAGGAGGGACTAGCCTTATATACCTTGATGTCTCTCTAACTTTATCAATTAAACACTTTCCTCCGATGTTCACTATTCTACATTCAAGAGAATTCGTACTAGGGTTAGATAATCGGAAATATACTTAAGCTTAACCTAAAGTAAAAAAAAAAATGGAAAGCATTTCCTTTGTTTCTAAAACTTCCTCCATATGGTATAATAACTCCCAAACATCGAAAACACATCCACAATATCATAATCAATAAGCTTCGTTAAGTTAATCATTATTCACTTCTCAAGATTCCCTCTCAAGATCATCCATAACCATGGCCAAAATACAACACCACATTCATCCTCATATAATGCTTCTCCAATATCCTTAATATCATTTATAACAAGATTATACTCATAACGCCTCAAGAATTATGATTCATGTCAAACTACTATTCAAGAATACCATTATTTTCACATTTGAGCTCCATATTCTACTTTCTTCCATAATCCAAGTCTTTCAACCCTTCAATATTATAAATAACATGAAGTGATAATAAAACTCACCTTTTATTATGTAGGAACGGGCTTTGGACGGAAACACCTCACTTGGAGAAAACCCTAACTTCAACTTCAAAGAGATTCTTGACTTCTAACAACCCTAGAGAACTCCCTTGCACGTGATTTCCTTGAATTGATGATATTGATCTTTGATTTCCCTTGAATTCTTGTAAATGAAGTGTGCGGAATGTTCTAGAGGTGTAGAGAGAAGTGGAGAAGTTGAAAGAATGAAAATTTAGAAGTGGGAACATGTATTTATACTTGGAAATTATTCAGCCTGTCCGGACTTATACGGACCCTTATACGGTCCGTATAAGTGTCCCTATTTCACCATCTGGGAAAACATCTTTTATGTTGGGTTATACGGACCCTTATACTGATAGTGTAAAGTTATACGGACCGTATAAGCGGTCGTATAACTCCACTTTTCTGAAATTATTCTCCGTCGTTTCGTTTGACCTCCAATCCTTATAGAACCTTCTTAGCACTTGTTTAACACTTCATTAACAATATAAGGAGCATTATAACTTTTCCTCAAGACATTATTAAATGAACATTAGCTCGGTCCTCGCAAACCCCTTTCAAAACACGATGTATACTTGACATTCTTCAACGAGCCTTCTTCTCTTGCCTCAAACGTCTTTGGAATCTTAATTAGAACTGTTAAGTACTACTTCTTACTTATAGAAACATCATATATTTCTTATCCCACGTTAGTCTATTTACTGAGGAACAACATGAAATTTTCTGAGGTGTAACATCTTTTCCCCCTTTAAAACATTCGTCCTCGAATGTTAAGTTCTCGGGAATTCTACAGATATTTCATCAGAGTTTCACTAGTAATATGGCGATATCATCCTATCACAACAACCCACAATAGTAACGACTCACAGGGCTACAATGGAATGGAATATGGCCACACACAACAAAAGTACTAAAAGAAAGCATTACATACCTCATAATACTGATGTCTCGTCTTGAACCTCTTCCGGGGGTGGGAAAAATTGCGGGTACTTGGACTTCATGTTTTCTTCCGCTTCCCAAGTCATTTCTTCTCAGTTATTGTTCCTCCATAAGACCTTGACTGAAGCTACTTCTTTGTTTCTATGTCTCTGCACCTGCCTATCTAGTATGGCAATGGGCACCTCTTCATAAGTCAACTTCTCAGTAATTTGGACATCATCTATCAGCATGATTCTAGTTGGATCTCCAACACATTTGCGGAGCATTGACACATGAAAAACTGGATGGACCGATTCAAGTTCTGGAGGTAAGTCCAGTTCATAAGCCACTTGGCCTATCTTGCGGACAATCTTATAAGGTCCAATGTATCGAGGACTTAATAGTGCGCTTGGCTTGGCCATCAGTTTATGGATGAAACGTTGTGCTAAGCCTTACCTGAGTACCCAAACCTTCTTGGAAAGACTTCAAGAATTTAGTTGTAAATTGTGCTTATCTGTGATAATAGATATCGGGATACCATGAAGTCGTACAATCTCTTTAAGATACAACCTTTCAAAATCTTCTGCCAAATATGTGGTTCTAACTGGAAGAAAATGAGCTGATTTCATATGTCTGTCCACGATCACCCATGTGGAGTCATACTTACATCGGGAACGAGGAAACCCTACAATGAAATCCATATTGATCACTTTCCATTTTCAGGCTGGAATTTCCATGGCTTGTAACAATCCTTCTGGCTTTTGATGCTCAACTTTCACTTATTGGATATTTGGACATTGGGCTACAAATTCTGCTATGTCTTTCTTTATTCCATCCCACCAATACATTAGCTTGAGATCGTGATACATTTTTATCGCTCCTGGGTGAATGGAATACCGAGAATAATAAGCTTCCTCTAGAATCTGACGACATAGTCCTGTGACATTTGGAACACATAGCCTGTCTCGGTATCTAAGAACTCCATCTGCAGAAATTTCAAATGGCAACTTCTCTTTCTCAGGAAGCGTATCTCTATAGTGACTCAACTGAGGGTCTGCATATTGGCGCTCTCTCACCTCCATATCTAAGGATGAAACAATTGGGTTGTGAATACCAATTCTTGCATTTCCCAAATCAATTAGATGAACTCCGAGACCGGCTAGCTGGTGAAGCTCGCGGATTAATTCTTTCTTCTCCGGAGAAACCTCACATAGACTACCCATTGATTTGCGGCTAAGTGCATCAGCTACTATATTTGCCTTTCCAGGGTGGTATAAAATACTCACATGATAATCCTTTAATAATTCTAACCACCGCCTCTGGCGAAGATTCAATTCCTTCTGTTTGAAAATATATTGGAGACTCTTGTGATCTGTATAAATATCAACTTGAACACCATACAAGTAGTGTCTCCACATCTTTAGTGCATGAATAACCGCAGCCAATTCAAGATCATGGGTCGGATAATTCTTCTCATGTTTCCGTAACTTCCAGGAGGCATAGGCAATGACTTTACCGTGTTACATCAACACACAGCCTAACCCAACACCAGAGGCATCACAATACAAAACATAACCATCTGGCCCTTCTAGGAGTGTCAGGACTGGGGCTGAAGTTAATCTATCCTTCAATTCCTGGAAACTGTGTTCACAAGCATCAGTCCATTGAAATTTCGCTAATTTTTGAGTTAACTTTGTCAATGGTACTGAAATAGAGGAAAACCCTTCCACAAACATTCTATAGTAACCTGCCAATCCCAGAAAACTACATACTTCTGTAGGCATTGTAGACCTTGACCAAGTCTTCACAGCCTCAATCTTTTGAACATCTACTCGAATGCCATCAACTGAGATAATATGGCCCAGAAAAGTCATAGAATTTAACCAAAACTCGCATTTCAAAAACTTAGCATACAACTCACGAGTCCGAAGAATTCCAAGGACAATACGCAAATGGTCTGCATGCTCCGATTCTATTCGAGAGTATACTAGAATCTCATCGATGAACACAATCACAAACAGATCTATAAAAGGCTTAAATACATTGTTCATCAAATTCATAAACACCGCTGGAGCATTAGTCAACCCAAATGACATTACCCGGAATTCATAGTGACCATATCTCGTTCTGAAAACTGTTTTGGGAATATATTCTTCTCTAACTCTCACTTGGTGATACCCCGATCTTAGACCAATTTTGGAAAACTACTTGGCACCTTGTAATTGGTCAAACAAACCATCGATTCTTAGAAACGGATAATTATTCTTTATCGTCACCATATTCAACTGTCTGTAATTAATGCACATCCGTAGGGAACAATCTTTATTTCTTACAAATAGAATGGGTGCTCCCCATGGTGATGAACTGGGCCTAATTAATCCCTTCTCGACCAAATCTTTCAGTTGTGCCTTTAGCTCTTTCAATTCTGCAGGAGCCATTCTGTAAGGAGGAATAGAGATTGGTTTAGTATCCGGTAATACATCAATAGTGAAATAAATCTCTCTTTCCGAAGGAAGGCCTAGAAGTTCATCAGGAAATACGTTCGGAAATTCATTCACTACCGGAACGGATTGAAAAGTCGGTGGCTTTGCTTCGGTGTTATGAACTCGGACTAGGTGATAAATATAGCCTTTGGCGATCATCTTCCTTGCCTTAAAGTAGGAAATAAACCTGCCTCTTAGAGACGCTGTATTTCATTTCCATTTAAGCATGGGTTCTCCCGGGAATTGGAATCGGACTATTTTCATTCTACAATCCATATTAGCATAACAAGAAGCCAACCAATCCATGCCCATAATTACACAAAAATCTAACATTTCCACCTCAATTAAATCAGCCATAGTCTGACGATTACATACCACCACCACACAATTTTTGTATACTTGTCTAGCTACTACGGATTACCAACTGGAGTAGATACCTTAAAAGGTTTAATTGGCTCGGGTTTCATCCCAATACGGCCAGCAATGTAAGAAGTAATATAGGACAACGTAGAGCCCGGATCAATCAATGCATAAGCGTCATGAGAGAATATAGATAGTATACCTGTAACCTCATCCGGGGAAGACTCAAGATCCTAACGTCCGGCTAGAGCATAAATACGGGGCTAGGTGCCACCTGAACTGGATGCTCCCCCTCTGCCCCTACCACGGCCTGCTGGAATCTGGGGAGTCTGTCATACGGGGCGCACAGACGAGGAGGAACCAGCTGCTGATCCTGTGGGCTGAATCCCACCTTTACCGTACCTCGAGGGATAATCACGCATCACATGCCCAGTCTATCCACAAACATAACAAGCGTCTGAACCTTGGCAACACGGGCCCGAATGTACCTTTCTGCACTGACTACATCGTGGAACCGGTGGTCTCCTCTGGCTAGGATCACCCCCAAACTAGGAACCTGAGACTCTCGAACTCTGACCCGGACCACAATAAATAGGGCGATCAAATCTCTTACCCGCGAACCGAGGAGGTACACTAGTCGCAGACTGGCCCATATACCTGGAATACTACTACTGACCCCCTCTATACTTACTACTAGCAGATCTGGCCCTCTTACTCTGCTCTCTATCAATATCACGCTCACCCCTTTGCGGATGTTGCTACTCTTCTAAGTTTTGGGCATAGGCCTGAATACAAGAAATATCCATTCCCTCTTGCAATGAAGCTGTCAAACAGTCTTTGAACAAATGTGGCCCCAAGATACTCACAAACCTATGTACTCTATCTCCCATGTCAGCCACCATAGTCGGAGCATACCTAGCCAATGAATTAAAGTGAAGGCTATACTCCTGAGCACTCATATTCCCTTGCTTTAGATTCAGAAACCTATTAGCACGGGCCCTTCGAACCTTGGGTGGCAAATAATGACAAAGGAAAGCACCTACAAATTCCTGCCAAACCGGAGGAGGTGTATTTTCCTTTCTTGAAGATATCCAGTTATTATACCAAAGAACCGCCACATCCCGGAGTCTATAGGATACCAACTCCACATATTCAGTATCGGAGGCATGGATGATTCTCAACGTTCTCAGTATCTCATCTATAAAACCTTGCGGGTCTTCATCCGGCTTTGACCCGAAGAATTCTGGGGATTTAAACTTATGAAATCACGAGCCCTTGCATTAGTAGCTCTATCACCGGGACTCGCACTTTGTCATTGAGCCTGAGCAGCAACCAACTGGGTTAATAACTGAATGGCCTTGGTTATCTATTGACTCGAAGTACCCAGTGGAGGAACTGGAGGCATAGGAGCCGGAGCTCAACCTCCTCTAGTTCTTCTAGAATAGGCGGAGTGTGAGAGGTATTGGGTGGAGCCTCATTTTGGGATTCACCTTCTTCTACATTCGTTGGCGGCTCCCTTTCTATCCGCCTTTCTGTCGTAGCCTTGCCCTTCTGGGCAGCTGTGGCTATTCTCTTTACCGGCATCGCTGAAATCATATCGCATAATTAAGGAGAAGAAAATCTTATAACATGGCTCTATGGCACGATCCAATAAGAAGAAGAATGGTCATTTTTCCTAAATGTCCCGCAGCCTCCTGTTTATAAGTGTGGCGCGCTTCACACCCATAAACCAGACTCTGCTGGACATGGCTCGTAGACACACCCTAGGACGGAACTGCTCTGATACCACTTTGGTCACGACCCGACTAGGGGGCTATGACGGGTACCGGAGCTGACTACCGAGAACTACTAATTACGCTAGTCATCATACTAATCCTGGACACATATAATCTCGAAGGAAACACATGCATAGATATAATCCCTCATGGCTGCAAAATGATATACAAAATACAATGTAGTCATCATGGGACATCTACTACCCACACATGCATATCTACGAGCCTCTAATAGAGTAGTGAGATATAAATACGGGACAGGATCCCCTCGTGCCCAAACATATACACAAAATAATATATCAAAAATGGTACCTCCGGAATAATGGAGTGCTCCTGTATAGCTTCTGGTAGACTCCTATGAATCTGGGCCACCTCTTTGTCTACCTGTGGGCATGAACACAGAGTCCAAAAAGAAAGGACGTCAGTACGAATGTTGTACTGAGTATGCAACGCATGAATAATACTAACATAATAAAGACATAATGAAACATGAGGCGAAGATATAACATGCTTAGCTTTTAAGAGAAAACACATGTTATGCATATCAAATATACCATCATTGTTAACCCACGTTCGGGTAACTGTCACACGCCGCCCATTAGTGGTATGATGCCCGACCCTCTAGGCATGGTGTAATCATAAGCCGCCCGCCTTCGCGGTGTCATGCCCGGCCCTCTAGGCTCGGTATAATCATAAGCCGCCCGTCTTCGCGGTGTCATGCCCAGCCCTCTAGGCTCGATGTAATCTCATTATCATACACTTATCATAAAGCATGCATAAGAACTCAAAGACAAACTATAACTCTATCGGGGTGACGTAAGGTCGAGAGCCCCCGATGCCATTATGGAGTAATCATGATCATTATGTCTCACCTTGAAGGAACTAGCATTATAAAGTGAGTCTAGCAACAATGAATAACATCGAAGAATTGTATAAGGATCATTGTCTTCATAAAAATATCATGTCATGAGCCTTTGAATCTCTAGACTTAGACTCATCATAATTACCATCATACTCATAACATATTGCTTATCTTTATCTCAGGAGTAGTCCTTAATAGTCATAGGCTTATAATTTTCGGAATATGAGAAAGTCATGGAAAGATAAATGAGGTCATATTATAAGAATCATGCCTTAGAAAAAGGAGGGACTAGCCTTACATACCTTGATGTCTCTCTAACTTTATCAATTAAACGCTTTCCTTCGATGTTCACGATTCTACATTCAAGAGAATTCGTACTAGGATTAGATAATCGAAAATATATTTAAGCTTAAGCTAAAGTTAACAAAAATTGGGCAGCATTTCCTTTGTTTCTAAAACTTCCTCCATATGGTATAACAACTTCCAAACATCGACAACACATCCACAATATCATAATCAATAAGCTTCATTAAGTTAATCATTATTCACTTCTCAAGATTCCCTCTCAAGGTCATCCATAACCATGGCCATAATAAAAAACCATTCATCCTCATATAATGCTTCTCCAATATCCTTAATATCATTTATAACAATATTATACTGATAACGCCTCAAGAATTATGATTCATGTCAAAGTACTATTCATGAATACCATTATTTTCACATTTGAGCTCCATATTCTACTTTCTTCCATAATCCAAGTCTTTCAACTTTTCAATATTCTAAATAACATGAAGTGATCATAAAAGTCCCCTTTGATTATGTAGGAATGGGCTTTGGACGGAAACACCTCACTTGGAGAAAACCCTAACTTCATTCTTGACTTCTATCAACCCTAGAGAACTCCCTTGCACTTGATTTCCTTGATTTGATGATATTGATCTTTGATTTCCCTTGAATTCTTGTAAATGAAGTGTGTGGAATGTTCTAGAGGTGTAGAGAGAAGTGGAGAAGTTGAAAGAATGAAAATTTAGAAGTGGGAACATATATTTATACTTGGAAATTATTCGGCCCGTCGGGACTTATACGGACCCTTATACGGTCCGTATAAGTGTCTGTATTTCACCATCAGGGAAAACATCTTTTTTGTTGGGTTATACTGACCGTATAAGTGGTCGTATACCTCCACTTTTCTGAAATTATTCTCTGTCGTTTCGTTTGATCTTCAATCCTTATGGAACTGTTACACCTCGAAAAATTTCCCATTGATGCACAGCGAATGGGCTAACGAAGAACACGAAGTGTATGGTATTTCAATAAGTAAATAATGACATTTGATGACCCTAAGTAAGATTTCAAAGACAGCCGATGTTAGACGAGAAATTTGTCAAGAGAAGGCAAGGCATACGATAGGTATCGGACGAGAATTATGAGTAACAAGTTGACGACGGCTTAATGATGTTGTGGGGAAGAGTTATAACGTCCCTTAGATTGTTAATGAAGTGTTGAACAAGTTTTAAGAGGATCCCACAAGGATTGGAGAGCAAACGAAGTAGCGAGAACAAGTTCAATGGACTGATGGGTTATACGGCTCATTATACGGACCGTATAATGTTATACAGACTGTATAATGGACCGCAGAACCCTCACAGTGAAGACCACTCACTGGTGGGATTAGACGGTCAGTTATACGGATCGTATAAATTTATACGAGCCGTATAATGGACCGTATAATGGTCACAGAGATGAGTGGATGAAAGGCCCATTTCACGGTCATTTATACGGACCATATAAGTTTATACGGACCGTATAAATGTCCGTATAATCTCCCGACAGATCAGATTTTCGGTTATTAAAAAGGGGACCAAGTTCATTATTTCATTTCCACATTTCACCCCTTCTCTCTAAAACATCTCTACATTTATTTCATACAAATTCAAGAGATATTTGTGATCATCTACATCAAACTAAGTGAATCAAGAGTGAGAAACTCATTAAAGTTCATCCAAAGTAAGAAATCCAAGTGAAGGTGAAACTAGGGTTTTGTTCAAGTGAAGCATTTTCAACCAAGGATTGTTCCTACAACATCTATGGTAATATTTATGGTATTTCTATGTTGGTTAAGGTATTTGAGAGTTGATATACTTGGATTGTAGAAGAGTATAGAAAAATGGGTCATGAATGTGGAATAGTGTCATTTTGAGTAATGGTTTGAATTGAGTCATGATTCTTAATGTGTTGTGATATAAATAGGTTATAAATGATGTTGAGAACATGGGATAGGCAATGTATATGAATGAACATAGTTGTGTGTTATGACCATGAATATGGGTGATTGAAAGTGAATTGAGAAATGTGAATAATGTGGATGAATAAGGACTATTGTTATGATATTATGAATGTATTATTGACGTTTGGGAGTTGATAGACGATATGGGGGAATGTCGTATAAATAAAGCTGATGCTGTGCGATTTTCTCTAATTTAGTCAAGTATGCTAGCTATCGATTTCTAATGATAGTATGACTTTAATGAAGGTAAAAACGCGAACGTTGAAGGAAAACGTGCAAGTGGTAAATAGTTGAACGGAAAGGTATGTAAGGCTAACCCTTCTTTCATAAGGCATGGTTCTTTGGCCAAACATCTAAATCTTCCATAAGTCTATGATGTCTTTCAAATGATTCGATCTTCCGAGCTATTGAGCTCACGATTCTTGATATGTTATGATTGTACTAAGTTCCTCATACGACGAGTAAGCCTATAAAGATAGATATAATGAATGACGATAGCGATGACGATGATAATAGTGACGTTAATAGTATAAATGCTTATGAACTATTATGTATATGTAATTACGTATGACTATTATGACACCCCGAGCTTATAAGGCCGGGTAGAATATGTATATGATTATGTAACGCACGTACACCTGTGTAGATGGTATGGATAACCCTGAAGCCTTGGTAGGGCCAGGTAGATGTAACCCTGAAGCCTTGGTAGGGCCAGGTATGTGTAACCTTGAGCCTTGGTTGGCCAAGTATGTATGAAACACCGATCCTTCATGGTCGGGTATGCTATGCAAATGCTATGTATATGATATGATTATGTGTATGATATAGATATGAGTATGAATACGAATATGATACGAATATGATTAAGATTATGTATATGAATACGGCGATAAACGCAATGTGAATGAGTACATATATGAGTACGGATACGGATATGGTTGTATGTACAAAAATACGCATTAGAATTGGAAAGTTCCTATGAAAGGAAAGTAAGTGCTTATGACGATGATATTACTATCTCCCATCCTATGCTATTTCTTATGTTGTATATTATGCTTCTATGTTGATATTGATCATGCTTTACATACTCAGTACATTCTCCGTACTGACGTCCTTTTGTTTGTGGACGGTGCATCATGCTCGCAGGTGCACAGGGAGACAGACTTGATCCATAGCTACATTCTCAGGGACTACATAGCGGAGCTCCATTTCATTCGGGGCTATAGGTTTTGGGTACTCGTTCTTTTGTGTACATAATTATGGGCATAACGGGGTCCTATCCCGCCTATATGATATGTTATACTCTCCTTAGAGGCTCGTAGACATGTGTATACGATTAGGTATGTCTGGCCTTGTCGGCCTATATTTTGTATATCATTTTGTTACTTGTCGGCTTATGTACATTGATATGGCATAGATGCCAAAAATGATATAAAGGTATTATTGTCCAATGGGACTAGCATGATAGATGAATAGAAATATATGTTTCATTATGTAGGCTCACCTAAATGTAAGTGTAAGAGTAAGCCAAGGGATGCCTGGGTGGACTTGTACCGGGTGCCCGTCGCGGCCCCCTAGTCGGGTCGTGACAAAAGTGGTATCAGAACAGTTCAGTCCTAGGGTGTGTCTATGAGCCGTGTCTAGTAGTGTCTTGGTTATGGGTGTGTTGCGCGCCACACTTATAAATAAGAAGCTGCGGGCATTTTAGGAATAAATGACCTTCATTCTTCATAAGAATCGTGCGATAGAGCTATGATATAAGAACTTCTTGTTCCTTAATCGTGTGTTGTATATTTCAGAAATGCTTGTAAAGAGAAAGGCTACAGCAGCCCAAAAGGGCAAGACGGTGGCAGAAAAGCGGGATGAAAAAGCACCGCCACCGGTAGTAGAGGAAAGTGTGTCCCAGAGTGCGGCTCAATCTCAGTCCTCCCGTTCAGTACCTATATTAGAGGAGCGTGAGGGAGCCTCAGCCCCAGCTCCAGCACCTCCGGCTCCTCCACCGGATGCTTCAGGCCAAGATGTAAAAGAGGCCATTCATTTGCTTACTCAATTAGTTGTTGGTCAGACTCAACGGCAAAGTACAGGGCAAGGTGATATGGCTTTTAGTGCAAGAGCCCGTGACTTCATTACCTTAAACCCTCCGGAATTCTTTGGATCAAAGCCGGATGAGGACCCTCAAAATTTTATTAATGGTATGTTGAGGACGCTTCGATTGATACATGCTTCGGACACCGAATTTGTGGAGTTAGCGTCATATAGATTGAGAGATGTCTCGATCCATTGGTACACGATTTGGATGGCTTCACGGGGAGCCAATGCACCTCCCCCGGTATGGAAAGAATTTGTTGATGCTTTCCTCCGACACTATATGCCTCCAGAAGTTCGGCGAGCTAGAGCTGATAAGTTCTTGAATTTGAGGCAAGGTAGCATGAGTGCTTTAGAGTATAGTCTCCACTTCAATTCTTTGGCTAGGTATGCTTCGGCCATGGTTGCGGATATGGGTGACCGAGTGCACCGATTTGTGAAGGCCTGGGGCCACATTTGATGGATAGGTGTTTGACTGCGTCCCTTCAGGACAATATGGATATTGCACGCATTCAGGCCCATGCTCAGAATTTAGAAGAAAGTCTACAACAGCAGAAAAGCGAACGTGAGCATGATAGGGGACATAGCAAGAGGGCTAGATCTTCGGGTCCGATGAGCGAGTTCAGAGGTGGGCACAGGCAACATTTTTCTAGGCATTCAGGCCATTCTACGATTAGTGTGCCTCCACGGTTTTCAGGCCAGAGATTTGATAGATCTGCTCATTCCGGGCCGAGTCAGAGCTTTTTCGGATCTCAGTTTTGAGGTGATTTGGGTGAGGCGAGGTCACACGTGCCACGATGTTCCCAGTGTGGGAAGTTACATTGGGGTCCATGTCGATCGGGTTCAGATGTTTGCTATTCATGTGGTCGCCAGGCCATATTATGCGAGATTGCCCCTCAGTTGATGGTAGAGGTAGGACCCAGCCTTCAGGGTCGATACCCGGATCTTCAGCGACTGTACGCCCTATGGGGCCAGGTTCACATATGCCAGTCGGCCATGGTAGAGGCAGAGGGAGAGTTCCCAGCTCTAGCGGTCCTCAGCACCGTGTTTATGCTTTGGCTAGACGCCAAGATCTTGAGTCTTCTCCTGACGTGGTCACAGGTATATTATTGGTATTCTCTCATGATGTGTATGCTTTGATTGATCCGGGCTCCACATTGTCATAAATTACTCCATATATTGCGGGTCGATTTAGAGTCGAACCGGAGTCAATCAAACCTTTTGAGCTGTCTACACCCGTTGGTGAATCGGTAATAGCTAACTGGGTATATAGAAACTGTATAGTTGTGATTTGGGACTGTCGTACTATAGTTGACTTGCATGAGCTAAAGATGGTAGACTTTGATGTTATTATGGGCATGGATTGGTTGGCTTCTTGCTGTGCCAATGTCGATTGTAGAATGAAAGTGGTTCGTTTCCAATTTCCGGGAGAACCAGTTTTAGAATGGAAAGGGAATACTGCGTCACCAAAAGGTTGGTTTATTTCCTATCTAAAGGCACGGAAAATGATCACGAAAGGTTGCATTTATCATCTAGTTCTGGTTCAAGATGTAGAAGTTGAATCGCCAACTCTTCAGTTAGTTCCCGTGGTGAATGAATTTCCGGATGTGTTCCCAGAAGAGCTTCCAGGCCTCCCTCCCGAGTGGGAGATTGATTTTTCTATTGATGTGTTGCCAGGAACTAAGCCTATATCTATTCCTCCGGATAGAATAGCACCCGCAGAATTGAAAGAGTTGAAAGAGCAATTGAAAGACTTGCTTGAAAAAGGCTTTATTAGGCCTAGTTCATCCCCGTAGGGAGCACCCGTATTGTTTGTCCGAAAGAAAGATGGCTCCTTGAGAATTTGCGCCGATTATCGGCAATTGAATAAGGTGACGATTAAGAACAAATATCCTCTTCCGAAGATGACTTATTTGATCAATTACAGGGTGCCAAATGGTTTTCAAAGATCGATTTGAGGTCTGGGTATCACCAAGTGAGGGTTAGGGAGAAAGATATCCCTAAGACAGCTTTCAGAACAAGGTGTGGCCATTTCGAGTTCAAGGTAATGTCATTTGGGCTAACTAATGCACCGGCAGTGTTTATGGATTTGATGAATAATGTGTTCAAACCCTTCCTAGATCTGTTTGTGATTATATTTATCGATGACATCTTGGTGTATTCTAGATCTGAGGCAGAACATGCGGATCATTTGCGTACTGTCCTTAGAGTTCTTCAAACTCGAGAGTTGTTTACAAAATTTTCTAAGTGTGAGTTTTGGTTGAACTCAGTGACATTTCTGGGACACATTGTTGCAGTTGATGGTGTTCGGGTGGATAGTCAAAAGATTGAGGTCGTGAAGACTTGTCCAAGGCCCACAACCCCTACGGAGGTTCGTAGCTTTCTGGGCTTAGCAGGTTATTACAGGAGATTTGTTGAAGGTTTTTCCTCTATTTCTGCACCACTTACAAAGTTGACCTAGAAATCTACAAAGTTTCAATGGACAGATGCTTGTGAACATAGTTTCCAAGAGTTAAAAGGTAGATTGACTTCTGCCCTAGTCCTGACACTTCCAGAGGGATTGGAATTGGAAGGATATGTTGTTTATTGCGATGCTTCAGGTATTGGGCTAGGTTGTGTATTGATGCAACGCGGTAAGGTGATTGCGTATGCTTCAAGGCAATTACGGAAACATGAGAAGAGTTATCCAACCCATGATCTAGAACTGGCTGCAGTAATTCATGCGTTAAAAATGTAGAGACATTATTTATATGGTGTCCATGTGGATATTTATACAGATCATAAGAGCCTTCAGTATATCTTCAAGCATAAAGAGTTGAATTTGCGGCAACGACGATGGTTGGAACGGCTAAAGGATTATGACGTCGATATCCTATATCACCCCGGAAAGGCAAACATTGTAGTTGATGCTCTTAGCCGCAGATCTATGGGAAGTTTATGTGATGTACGACAAGAGAAGAGACAAATGACTCGTCAGATCCAGCAGTTAGCCAGCCTAGGAGTTCGAGTAGTGGACTCAGGTAGCAGGGGAACTACCATTCAGAATTCAGCAGTCTCGTCGCTAGTAGCGGAAGTAAAGGAGCGACAATACGAAGATTCCATGCTAAGGCATTACAAAGATACACTCCCTCAGAAATAGGAGTCAGCATTTGACATTTCAGAAGACGGAGTTCTCCGATGTCAAGGCAGATTATGTGTTCCTGATGTGGTAGGTTTACGCCACCAGATATTGAGAGAAGCTCATTGTTCCCGTTTTTCTGTCCACCCCAGAGCAACGAAAATGTATCATGATCTTAAATCAATATATTGGTGGAATGGGATGAAGAAAGATATAGCGGAATTCATAGCTCAATATCCCAACTATCAACAAGTGAAAATCGAGCACCAAAAACCGGGCGGATTGTTGCAAGCTATAGAAATTCCAACTTGGAAGTGGGAAGTAATTAACATGGACTTCATTACGGGTTTACCCCATTCCAGACGTAAGTATGTTACGGTCATGTATGTTAGATTTTGGAGGTAATCGGGATGATCACTTACCACTCATTGAGTTTGCTTACAATAATAGTTATCATTCTAGCATCCGAATGGCACCGTATGAAGCTTTATATGGGCGAAAGTGTAGATCCCCAATTGGGTGGTTTGAAACAGGAGAGGCTAAATTGATAGGACCAGACTTAGTCCAGCAAGCCATAGAGAAAGTCAAGCTCATACAAAATCAGTTGTTAGCAGCCCAAAGTCGTCAAAAGTCCTATGCGGATAATCGTCGAAGGGACTTAGAGTTCCAAGTTAAAGATTGGGTATTTTTGAAAGTGTCGCCAATGAAGGGCGTTATGAGATTTGGCAAAAAGGGGAAGCTTAGTCCCCGATATATTGGGCCTTATGAGATTGTACGCAAAGTAGGCCAAGTGGCCTATGAATTAGATCTACCTCCGGATTTGGAGTCGGTCCATCCAGTTTTCCATGTCTCGATGCTTCGAAAATGTGTTGGAGATCCTGCTAGGATTATGCCAGTAAATGATGTTCAGGTGATAGAGAAGTTGACTTATGAAGAGGTACCCATTGCCATACTAGATAGGCAAGTACGGAGACTTAGAAACAAAGAAGTGGCCTCAATTAAAGTTTTGTGGAGAAATAATAAACTAGAAGAAATGACATGGGAAGCGGAAGAAATTATGCGATCCAAATACCCGCACTTATTTCAGCCCCTGGAAGAGGGCCAAGATGAGACATCAAGATCATAAGGTATGTATGTTTTCCTTTTTATGCATTTGGGTCGTGTGTGGCCAAATTCAATTGCTATTATGTTGTGGCCCTGTGAGGCAGTGTTATTTGTGGGTTGTTGTGACAGGATGGTAGTGCCATATTATAGGAGAAACTCTGGCAAAATTTCGTAGAATCCCCGAGTGCTTAACATTCGAGGATGAATGTTCTTAAGGGGGGAAGAATGTTACACCTCGGAAAATTTCCCGTTGATGCACAGTGAATGGGCTAACGAAGAACACAAAGTGTATGGTATTTCAATAAGTAAATAATGACATTTGATGACCCTAAGTAAGATTTCAAAGACATCCGATGTTAGACGAGAAAGTTTTCAAGAGAAGGCAAGGCATACGATAGGTATCGGACGAGAATTATGAGTAACAAGTTGACGACGGCTTAATGATGTTGTGGGGAAGAGTTATAACGTCCCTTAGTTTGTTAATGAAGTGTTGAACAAGTGTTAAGAAGATCCCACAAGGATTGGAGAGCAAACGAAGTAGCGAGAACAAGTTCAGTGGACTGATAGGTTATACGGCTCATTATACGGACCGTATAAAGTTATACGGACCGTATAATGGACCGCAGAACCATCACAGTGAAGACCACTCACTGGTAGGATTATACGGTCAGTTATACAGATCGTATAAATTTATACGGCCCGTATAATGGACCGTATAATGGTCACAGAGACGAGTGGATGAAAGGCCCATTTCATGGTCATTTATACGGACCGTACAAGTTTATACGGACCATATAAATGTCCGTATAATGTCCCGACAGATCAGATTTTCGGTTATTAAAAAGGGGACCAAGTTCATTATTTCATTTCCACATTTCACCCCTTCTCTCTAAAACATCTCTCTACATTTATTTCACACAAATTCAAGAGATATTAGTGATCATCTACATCAAACTAAGTGAATCAAGTGTGAGAAACTCATTAAAGTTCATCCAAAGTAAGAAATCCAAGTAAAGGTGAAACTAGGGTTTTGCTCAAGTGAAGCATTTTCAACCAAGGCTTGTTCCTACAACATCTAAGGTAAGATTTATGGTATTTCTATGTTGGTTAAGGTATTTGAGAGTTGAAATACTTGGATTGTAGAAGGGTATAGAAAAATGGGTCATGAATGTGGAATAGTGTTATTTTGAGTAATGGTTTGAATTGAGTCATGATTCTTAATGTATTGTGATATAAATAGGTTATAAATGATGTTGAGAACATGGGATAGGCAATGTATGTGAATGAACGTAGTCATGTGTTATGACCATGAATATGGGTGATTGATTGAAAGTGAATTGAGAAATGTGAACAATGTGGATGAATAAGGACTATTGTTATGATGTTATGAATGTATTATTGACGTTTGGGAGTTGATAGACGATATGGGGGAATGTCGTATACATAAAGGATATTCTGTCCGATTTTCTCTAGTTTAGTCATGTATGCTAGCTATCGATTTCTAATGATAGTATGACTTTAATGAAAGTAAAAACGCGAACGTTGAAGGAGAACCTGCAAGTGGTAAATAGTTGAACGGAAAGATATGTAAGGCTAACCTTTCTTTCATAAGGCATGGTTCTTTGGCCAAACATCTAAATCTTCCATAAGTCTATGATGTCTTTCAAATGATTCGATCTTCCGAGCTATTGAGCTCACGATTCTTGATATGCTACGATTGTACTAAGTTCCTCATATGACGAGTAAGCCTATAAAGATAGATATAATGAATGACGATAGCGATAACGATGATGATAGTGACGTTAATAGTATAAATGCTTATGAACTATTATGTATATCTAATTACGTATGACTATTATGAGACCCCGAGCTTATAAGGCTGGATAGAATATGTATATGATTATGTAACGCACGTACACCTCTGCAGATGGTATGGATAACCCTGAAGCCTTGGTAGGGCCAGGTAGATGTAACCCTGAAGCCTTGGTAGGGCCAGGTATGTGTAACCTTGAGCCTTGGTTGGCCAAGTATGTATGAAACACCGATCCTTCATGGTCGGGTATGCTATGCAAATGCTATGTATATGATATGATTATCTGTATGATATAGATATGAGTATGAATACGAATATGATACCAATATGATTAAGATTATGTATATGAATACGGCGATAAACGCAATGTAAATGAGTATAGATATGAGTACGGATACGGATATGGATGTATGTACACAAATACGCATTAGAATTGGAAAGTTCCTATGAAAGGCAAGTAAGTGCTTATGACGATGATATTACTATCTCCCATCCTATGCTATTTCTTATGCTGTATATTATGCTTCTATGTTGATATTGATCATGCTTTACATACTCAGTACATTCTTCGTACTGACGTCCTTTTGTTTGTGGACGGTGCGTCATGCTCGCAGGTGCACAGGGAGACAGACTTGATCCATAGCTACATTTTCAGGGACTACATAACGGAGCTCCATTTCATTCGGAGCTATAGCTTTTGGGTACTCGTTCTTTTGTGTACATAATTATGGGCATTGCGGGGTCCTGTCCCGCCTATATGATATGTTATACTCTCCTTAGAGGCTCGTAGACATGTGTATACGGTTAGGTATGTCTGGCCTTGTCGGCCTATATTTTGTATATCATTTTGTTAGCCTTGTCGGCTTATGTACATTGATATGGCATAGATGCCAATGATGATATAAAGGTATTATTGTCCAATGGGACTATCATGATAGATGAATAGAAATATATGTTTCATTATGTAGGCTCACCTAAATGTAAGTGTAAGAGTAAGCCAAGGGGTGCCCGGGTGAGCTAGTACCGGGTGCCCGTCGCGGCCCCCTAGTCGGGTCGTGACAGGAACCTTCTTAGCACTTGTTTAACACTTCTTTAACAATCTAAGGAGCATTATAACTTTTCCTCAAGACATTATTAAATCAATATTAGCTCGGTACTCGCAAATCCCTTTCAAAACACGATGTATACTTGACATTCTTCAACGAGCCTTCTTCTCTTGCCTCAAACATCTTTGGAATCTTAATTAGAACCGTTAAGTACTAATTCTTACTTGTAGAAACATCATATACTTCTTATCCCGCGTTAGTCTATTTACTGAGAAACAACATGATATTTTTCTGAGGTGTAACAATTAATTAATGGGTTGAAAACTTCAAGAAATTATGAGTGGCTGAACAATTTTTAAAGTATTTTAATTAACTTCAATCATTAGATGACTTAGTATTTTCTACGTCTCAATTTATATAAGGTTTAACGAGGAGTCAAACGACTCTTTTTTTTTTTTAATTACAATTTCAGCATAGATTATTTGAATATTTTATAATAAAATTTATATATTTGAAAACGACATAAATAGTACTACTCCCTTCATTTTAATTTAAATGGACCTATTTCCTTATTAGCTTGTGTAAAAAAAAATGATCCATTTCTATATCTGGAAAAAATTTACCTTTATGAAATGCAATGATTTATAGCCACACAAAATATATGTGACTCATTTAACACCACAAGTTTAAAAGTCTACTCTTCTTTTCTTAAACTCAGTGCACAATCAAATAGGTTCACATAAATTGAAATGGAGGGAATTAAGTCTGCATAATCAACAATTCACAATATATGAAAACAATTTTGGAGAAAATCA
The DNA here is from genome assembly GCF_019175385.1 of Lycium barbarum. Taxonomy (NCBI): domain Eukaryota; kingdom Viridiplantae; phylum Streptophyta; class Magnoliopsida; order Solanales; family Solanaceae; genus Lycium; species Lycium barbarum. The sequence goes on from NC_083346.1 coordinate 37,120,552, forward strand.
TAGTCAAAGAAAGAGTTGTTTACTCACCAAATAGGTCAACCCTACAGAGGGAGTAATAAATAGAGTATCACAATAAATTGTCATTTTATTTATGATTCTTAAGGAGTGTCAAGTTAATACATGACAAGTAAAAATGGATGGAGGGAATATATACACACACCATTAGAGAATTCCCTACACCATTAATTAATACTAAGCCACCAAATTTTAAGAGTTAATCCACTTTACATCCTAACATTAAAGAGTTGGGAAACGATACCCCCTCCACATATCGCATGAGAACGATAACCCCCTTGTCAAATATTTTTCAATTAGAATTTTCAGTTTTTGAGAAATGACCTTTTATTTTTCTTTCTAAAATTGAAATACAAAAATATATAATTCTTATTATTGTCCCATTCACCAATTCCGCTGAAAATAATGCAATACTTTTAGGATATTAATAAATTTCAAGCTATGTGACATTCGTTTTATCAATAATGTTTTCATACCATATGTTAATAACGAATTTTGTATCAATAATTTTTCTTCCCTAATTTTAATTGGTCATATATGATTAGTGTTTGAGGTTTTAGAGTTTTTGAAAAAAGATTGTATGAACTAAAATTTAAAAAATTGTTGGTTTTTTCTTCAAGAGCTTCGGATTCAGTTTTCAAAAAATCTCAACAACTCAAAACTCAAAAAACTAGAATTATGCATTTGTTTGCATAAATAGGGAAAACTTTTGGTGTGTTTTTTTCTCTTAACCAAACGCCATTAAAATAAAGCCTTTTCGTTTTTGTAACAATTGAAAGAACTTCCCTTCAATGAAAATTGGTTAATAAATGACTACAGGAATAGGAAAACAGTATCGATGTCTAAAAGTGCTTTACTTTTTGGGAAGGACCTCAAAAGGGTTAGATGTCACGACCTAATTTCATAAGTCGTGAAGGCAATAACTCCCACCAAGTTAGTAAGTCATCCATAACCCGCTAGAACAATTTAATAAAGGAATTAAAGCAAAAAAAAAAAAAAATCATTCAAGTTATTTCAAATACTAGTTATCCTTATTTTCATAAAACACGATAATAGAGGAACAACCATCCCCGAATCTGGTATCACTAGTACAAGAACGACTAAATGAAGTATAAGTCTAGACATACATCCGGAAAGTACATAAGTTGTCTAAAATTACAAGACAAAAATAAAGATAACTAAAGAATATTCGATGCTATGGATCAACTGATGGCTCGCCCTAATTCGTCCAGATGACCCTCACAACGGTCAACAACGACTCAAAATCCATTCGTACTGGGAATATAATGTGCACACAAAAAGAGTGCAGAAAGTGTAGCGTGAGTAAGGGGAACAACGTATACTCAGTAGCATCATCGACTGACCCTAACGAAAATTGAGACAAGGGCTGACCTATGATTACTACTTCCACACTTAACTGTCATTAGTTCACAATAATAATACATCAATCTGTAATAATCTCAGTTAAGCCTATGTGAAGCTTCTAATCCATAGTACATCAGGTAACTGGATAAGAAAATAAGTCCTTGGTTTGTCAAGAAATCAAATAAGCACCCAAATCCTTAATTTATCAATCATGCAAAGCCGAAAAAGGCAATCCAAACCACAGTCAAGGCACAATAGACAATCAACTTATTCAAGCCACTATCAAAACAAATGAGATAGGGTGAATGATATGATATAAAGTGCAAAGGCATGTAATGCCATGCAATGCAATGCAAGGCCTTTCTATCGCCCGGTATACACACGTTCGAATGTCAACGAATCGTGATCCATAGGGGACTCACGAGGTCCATATACCACCACTCCAAAAAATCCTCGGATCACGGTCTCCACATATCATATCTCAGCCCCTTGGGCTCATATCATTGTCAATTAGCCCATTGGCTCATAATCATCATCACGTCTTCTGGAATCATTTCCCTTCAGACCCTTCATTAGTACTATCAATGCATATGAGATGCCATGATAAATATGAATATGACATGCTCAACAACAAGAAACCAATGCAGACAGTAAAGGACCTTATTTTTAGTCATGATAAGTATGCATGAGATATATAATAAGCATGGATATGGTATGCATCACAATAAGAATCTGGAATACAGATAAAAATCCCTTTTTTAAGTTTTCAAAATTATAAAGGTTCCACCTTTAACCTCTTACACACAATAAGGTTCTGTCTCAAGATATCATCAACACTCCGTGCGGGAACATTTTCCCCTCCAGACCCACATATGTATCCTCAAATAATATAATGCATGAGATACCAAATGAGGCATGATTATGACATGCACAATAACAAGAAGCCAGAAAATTCAGTAAAATATCTCATCTTTATTCATTATAAGCTTTAAAGGCCTATCTTTAGCCGATTACGCAATAAAGTCATTATCTTAGCTTCTTTTCCACTTTTCGACGAGCATTTAGGAGTGACGAGTACCACACATAACAAACAAGAAAGACACACAATCAAAGACACAGAAAATGCGGGTTTCGTACCCCACTCACAGATCCATAGGATCATACTATCTACCAGCTAGTGCCAAAAACATGACATTCAAACCAACTATACAATTTAAATTGCAAAAATACTCATAACATGTCACCAGTACCCGATACAAGTGCTCATCACCTCACGAGTATCGGTACCCCCTTATTATTCCCATTACACCCTCTTATTTAGTTCAATTTATCAACCACAACGCTTAAGTTAGAGTTTACAGTCTCAACTTGCCTGGTAAGAAGTCCAGCCAAATCACAGTAGAGCCTCGCCCTTCTGTAGAGCTTCTGAACAATCCATTCTTCTCAAATACAAATTAAGCGTAAGAATACGAGACAAACGATGCCCTAATACTTTATAGAAGATTTGGGTCCAAAATGTCAACCCATGGACCCCGTTCCAAGCCCCAATGTCAATTTTGTTAATTTATTAGAAAACAGTTTCAATATGGTCTAATTAGTATTCTAGGGAGTAATCCATTGATACCCATAATGGCATTCTTTAATCCAAACCCAAATTAAGCCCTAAAATTAGGATTCCGAGCCACGAATGGCAAAATAGGAAATTCGTCCCAAAATCAGTTTACCCAAGATTTATAGAGCCCATAACTCAAAAGTCAGCCAATACTATCATCACTTTCACGCTCAATTGAAAGAATCTTAGTCTCTTAAGTTAGGTTTCCAAAACCAACTGTTGACGCCTAATTCTTGACCTCCGTAATTATTGTTAATCACTCAGAGTCCTTGGAAAATAAATAGAATGAGCTATGCACCTTAAAGGGCTGAAATAATTTTTATAAGTTGTTCAGATCAATATTTTTTACTCCTTTAAATTGGTCAAAGGGTTTTTTCATGACATCACAAATTTACTTAGGAATTAATTGGTACTTTCATGACATTTATGAGATGCTTGTTAGATTTAATCAAAGAAAAGGGCATTTTCATTTTAAAATAACAATCACTTATTTAATTGTTTAAATGGTCAAGAATCTAAATTAGCAAATACTTTATTCCCTTCAATCCAAGGAGTTTGAGTAACTTAAAAAATTAACCATTTCACCCTTTAATCTTTAATGTTGCATAATTATTCATAATTATCTATAAATGTCAATTAAGTGGTCCTTATTGCAAATCAATGTTTAAATTATTTAATTATTTTTGTTATGGCCACAATTAATTTAACCAATTCTTGGTTTAAAGAAATTGGGGTCATTTTTTAAAAATTAGCCCCTTAATGGCCTTAATTGAAATAACCAAATTCATTGGCTTAAATTAATTAAGGCCACTAATGCAATTTATTTTTTAAATTTGCTAATTAGGCCATAATTGAAATGATCAGTTAGATTAAAATCAATTAAGGCCAAATTTGTCCATAATTGAAAAAATCAATTGGATTAAAATACATTAAGGTCATATTCGCAATTTTAACCCCATTAACACAATTGGCCAATTTTTAATTATTTAATAGGATAATTATGTCTTGATTAAAATATCATCAATTTTAATCTTTATCTAATTATCAAATTTATATATAGACACACACCAAGTATACATATATTATACACGAGGTATACATATACATTTATACACTAGGTATAGATATATATGAGGCCAGCCTTTTGATATTTAAAAATCTGGACGGAGTCCAGCCCAAATAGGCACGACCCAACCCAGTCTCACATCAGATAAGGGGTATATCCCCCCTTTCCTTTTATTTCCATTTCCAAATGCCCCCTTCCCCCTTCCCCCTTCCCCTTTCTCTCTCTTCCTCTTCCACGTAAAAACCCTAGCCGCCGCCTGCTCTATTTTTCTCTCTGTCATCCTAAAAATAGAAAAATCCAGTGCATGTGTGAAGTACAGAGCTTTTGCAGTGATATTTATATGCAAAGAACTAATGCAAAGGCTGTTTTTACTTATATCTTTCCAAAATCGATAATAATTTCCTTTCCTTTTGTCTTTCTTCGAAACTACTTAGTCAAAATTGATTATTATTGTTTGATTTTTGTGATATTATGCTCATTTGCTTGATTTTCATTAGTTGGGGGTTGAAGGGTGTGGATCGAGCCAAATAAGGCTTAGATCTAGCCATTCATTTGGTTGATAAGTCGTTTAAGCCATAGATTTGCTTTGTAAGTTCATTTTCTAAGAAAGATTGTTTGTCCCACATCGATGTTTGGAAGGCTTGAATAATTTTTGGGGTTCTATACATAGAACCCCAACCCTCTTACAAAATGGAGTTTTTCAGAGGTCAGAAAAATTGGGAAAATTAAAAGGGGCTAGAAACTTCGAATTTCAAGCCTCTTAAGTATAAAAATTTTAAGACTTTGACTTAGTTTGAGGTTTACTGACTTCTAAAAAAGTTTCCTTTTGTTTTTGAGTCTGTGTGGTTGAGTGTAGTTTTGGAAGCACAGAGGGCTTTCAAATTAGATTTTGACCAAGGCTGTACTTTTAAAAGGTAACATTTCTTTCTTTTACTTACTTTTGTTATTCTCATTAGTTTGTTGTGGGATAGTAGCCTGTTTTGATGATTAGTTTGTTGTTGGATTACTTTTGTTCAATTAAGTGACAATGTGATGTTAGGGTATTGTTTAAGGTTCATTAGATTGTTTGGAAATGGAGATTACTTCCTTATTTTTAAAAGTACATGCTTAACCATAGTAACTAGTTGCTAATATGGATTGAATATGTGATTAAATAATGTATTGATGTTGTTTATATATATATATGGGTGAACAGACTGTTGTATAATTTATTGGATGTTGAGGTTTCTTGTTTTGGTTGCTCAATACTTAAACATGACAAGAGTATGATTGCATGAGTCATAATAGTATTTTAGTGAATTCTTTAAATCAGTGTTGATCCAATTTGAATGTAATAGAATGCTAAAGTAATGTGATGATCTATTTCAAATCATTTAAGGCAGTTGCTCTTTTCTTGGATGAGACTATGTTAAACCTAATTTTTCAATCTGCTTTCACAAGTCTGTATGCTTTGTCTATGTCAATTAGAAAAACATGAGTTATAATTAGGATAAAAACAAAGGATCATGATCAGACTGAAATAAGGCTTAAGGAATCTAGGCACACTTATTGCAGTCTTTGATGTGTTTAAGGCATTAGAGTTAAGATGAATGGGGTCTGTTTGCATTTGTGTGGGTCGGAGCCTATCCAAGTCTCCTTGATATGTTTGGATTAGTCAAAAATAACTTTGAGTAGTTGGATGCTATACATTAAAGGTAATTTGAAACAATAACATTCTAGAATATGATATAGAAGTCTTAAAATAAAGTTTGAGGATTAAGGTTCATTCATTTGGTAACAGGTTCCTAAATGGTTCATTAGAAACTAATCTAGGTCCATGAAGTTGTAAAAATCATCTAAAATAAATCAGGATAATTGGATATAACTAGGATGATTGTGTGTCATGTTTGTTCATTTGAGAAGAATTTAGTCCCAGCATTCATGTTATCAGACCCTCCCCTTTTTATGTCTAATTCATGTTTGAGTTTTCAAAAGAGGTCTAAGTAGAGTTTAAAAATATAATTGAGTCCTGATGTGCTCTTGACTATAAAAAATGATTAATCAATTAGTTAAAGGGAGTTGTTTGAATCTAAAGGCTGGTGCTCAATTTAAACTTAAGCTTTAAATGATTAAACCTGTTCCAAGTAGTAATGTCTAAAAAGGAATTCGAAATAAGTTTTGACATAATTGAGACCATAGACTGAGTTGATTAAAACTGTTAACTTATGTGGCCAACTAGATGTTTAGAAGAAATTTGGTTTAAGGGTAGTGTCAAACTAGTCTTGACCACAAGGTCTTAGTGATTGCCATTAGGCATGAGGATAAGGTAAGGGAGTTGATGTTGCCTTGGGAGAGTAAAAGGCAAGCTTAGGCATGAACAGAAGGTAGTGACCAATGGAGCTTTTGATCCCTTTTTACTGAAAGTAAGACTCATGAGAGGGATGGGGAGGTGATGACCTCACCCTATCCTATTTCTCTTTCAGGACCCTGGGGTTTTGTTGTCTCCTAAACCTTGTTCTCATGACTGTGGGAGTCATAAAGATCTCAGGATTGGTTAGGAAGAGTTTATCATGCCTTAGGGTATCGTTGAGACTTTATGCTATTTAAAACCAAGTTAAAACAAAGGGTAAGGGTCTGTCACATTTCTTTCATAATTAAAGGGAATAAAAATTGCTATTAACTAAGCTTTAGGGGGTAAGCTATTCGCTAGGGCCTAGATCTATGTTCTTAGAGTTAAACTTGCTTGCTTTCCTATTTGCTTTAGAATGAATATGTTCAAAAACCAGTATGATACATGTATGTGTGGACCTGTCTGTGTTGTGTACTAGACATAATTTGAATTTGGGAAAAAGGCATTTAGTTAATAAAAGGTTGGCGAGAGCTTTTATTCTTAAACCTGAACTGCTGCACTTAAACTTTAGTGTGCATTGTAATGTAAATTTGGATTGAAAAGGTAAAGTTGCACTCTGTCTAGTAAGGTTTGAGTCTATAATATTGGTGTGCTTAAAGTCCCATCATGTTAGGAACTATGGAATGAAATAGTTGAATGTTGAGTCTGTGTTTTGAAAACATGAATAGTGATAAGCTGAAATTGGTTTAATATTATTGTTTGAGGATATTGTGAGTACTCTTGAAAACAGTTGAACCACTTGGCATAGGGTGGCCTTTTCAAGACACCTCAAAGGGGGGGCAGGGAAGAGTCAAGCTTAGCTTGACTCATAGCATCTACCCTCCAAATGAGGGGTGTCATGACCAGCCTATGAACCATAAGGGGCATTCCTATCATGAGGGTACACTTGACTCCCTTGAATCTCTCAATTTCACCAAAGGATGGAACTAGAAAGGGGTGGGGAAAGTTAGCTTGTTCAAATATCTAAATGTCCAAATGCAACTATAGGAAGTTAAGAAAAAAGAAACTGGTTATTTCAAGAGGATGATGTTTGCCTTCTTTTAAAGAGAAATGAATTAGTTTAAGGCTCTTGACAATAAGTGGCCTGTTAGAAAGTTAAAAATCCTGAGTTGCTAAGAATTGTGTTAAACTTTATGCCATTCTTTTTCTGTGAGGCTTGGTGACATACATAGCTGATCCTTTCTCCTTTTTATTTCAAGTGGCAACTTACATGAAATCTTGTTGTAAATGTGCTCTTACTACTGCTGGACTAAAACAAAGGTTCATTTCTGTGGTTCTTTCTGGGAATATAAAGTTGTACAGTCTCAGTCCATTTAATGTTGTTTGGCAGACCTCTTGGTGCTCCAACCCTATTTTGGTGATCATAAGTTATAGAATTTTTCCTCTTTGTCTACATCCTTCTACTGTTCTGCTATTACATTAAACGGTTCTCATTTCCTACTATGAGGTCTGCTAACATATGAAGTTGATGAATCATTTATTTGATGTGTATAAGAGTTAAAGTTAAAGTTTAATTAGCTTTAGTTTTGTCCTTGAACACTGTTCTAAGGGACAAAGATTAATTAAGTGAATGAAATGGTCTCGAGGCCTAAAGCTAAACTCATAGAGTGGGATATACACAAAATAGGTATATGTTAATGAAACGGAAGAGGAATATACACATGATATACACTCGGTATACACATCACATGTATATATCATAAGTATACTATGTATATATAAGAGAAGGACCAGTTATAGGTAGCATGTATATTTGAGTAAAAGAGGATGTTTTGTTTGTATCACCTGTTTGACTAAATTTTTTGAAGTTGTTGCGTTTATTTTTATACATCATGGCATTATAATATTTGCCTCAGCCTCTTTGCATTACTGTGAGTTTACTTTAATGTTGTTCGCATTTAAAATACTTCCTATGTGAGGATGCTTGTGCATAACTTTGGGGCGCTAATTCTATACTATGGCAACACTGTTTTGGAGATTTTGAGGTGGTTTGGGGGATAGGTCTAGCCACTCCCCGGTATCCAGCCATGCCTGGGGTTCGTGAAACCCCTTGAAACTTGTGCAGTGTCAGGAATAAGGGTGGTGACAACCTTTTCCCTTTGGTATGGTATGAGTTCGGGTTTTCAGTGAAGCCAATAGTGTATGATCAAGTCCTTTAGTTATGCACTTGTAATCAAATTGGATGTGTGTGTGTGTGTGTGTGTGTGTCTATATATATATATATATGCATATAATTATGCTAGTAATAGGTTCATCAAACATAGACTAATTCGGTTCCTTTTCTTTTTTTCCCCCTTTTCCTACTGCATGCCCATTTGGGCTAGAGTCCAACTTGCCTGTTAGGCCAAATGCCTAATAGGAAATTTTCTTTCAAAAAACTGTTAAGTCCAAGAAGAGAAAAGGGAAGCTAATATTATTCAAGGCCCTGTCATGGATGAGAATGGCATGAAGGCCCAACCATGGGTAAAAATGGTCCATTAAGGGTTTGGTACACCCCTAACATATTCTTCGTTCTTTACATTTCGTTATGATAGTTCCTTTATTTAAAGTGTTGTATTTGTATATTATAAAACAAAACTCACATTATTATTGGAATCATTTATGGTTTGGACTAGGCATCTTAGGTAAACGGTACATTATGCCGTTTAGTTCGACCTTAGGCCCCCAACGTGATTTTTCAAAACTCGGATTAAATATACGTTTTCTAAAAGAATAAAAAGTGGCTGAAATCAGTAAAGGAATAAAAAGGATTAGGTTTGATTTTACTAAACATATATAGGATGTTATCATTTTTCCTAAGTAAAGAAAATCAGGTGTGACGTTTTAAACTAGAAAGAACGTTTTTTTCCTAGTTGTAGATTCAGTTCTCAAAAGCTCTTTTTAGTCCAGGCAGAAAAAAATAGGTTTCAAAAATGCGCGTAAATGATATGATTTTCAAATACCAGAAATGAGTTCTTTTGGACTAAAAATCAGATAGAAAACTATTTCTAGATTTCTGCATATGTATATATTTTCATACCAAAACACACATGTTTTCTGGGTTCAATTCAGACGAAAAGTTGAGGGTTTTGAGGGCTAAGGCCCAACCTAAAAATCATATTTTCAGGCCCAACTTAACCAAATTTTTTCAGAAAAAGGATAAGAGAAAAACATGTTTCGGGTCGAGCCTAGTAATTAAAAAAGAAATAAGACTTGGGCCAAAAACCCAAAAGATCTTAACTATTTTTCAGAAAAGAAAAGAACATAAGTATGGGCCAAAACCTATGTCAAAAAAGTATTCCTAGGTTATAAATAATTTGGGTTTAAAGATAAATTTCAAAGACCAAAAGTTAGTTGGTTATATAAATCAGACTCATGTAAATTAAATCCGTGTAAACTATTTGTAAATATAAAGTTAGAGATAAGGATGTTCTAAAAAACATATTAAACGGATTAATCCGGACCATGTATGAGTCAAGCATGAACAAATTTATTCATCCCACACTTTTAAAAGACTTTTTATCTTTACAAAAACTACTATTATCCTTATATATGAAAGGAACTAATTTCATTCGGATATTATAAATCCAAACCTAACTACCTTATGTGTAAAGGAAATATATTCAATTCTTTTTCAAAAAAAAAAAAAAAACGATATACAAAATGACAGACCTTTTTCAGGAAAATAAAGACCAAACAAACAGTTCATGCAAATACTCACACATTGGAATTCGCAGGTCAACCGTATAGTACAGATCCTTAATACTAGGGTGCCTAACACCTTCCCTAGGGGATCACCAGAACCCTTACCTAGAATTTTGGATTAAAAAGGATTTTTCACGATGTATGAATAAACCCTTCAAAACTAGTTTTCCTAATTTCCTAAAAATTAGGTGGCGACTCTTTTAAAACAAAGTCCGAAAGAGCACCAATGAGTTCAAAGTAGTTTTTTCAAGCGCTAACCCCCTTCGCGAAAATGCGAACCATAACACCTACAATTCCCCTTCCTAAATCATGATTTCGAGCATGAATCTCCATAATATTAGATGATATAGTCATAAAGGAGTGATTAGGAACTTACCCACTTGAAGAACCTTGAAGAATCTCTCAAAAATCACCCTTAGCCGAGCTCCCAAACTCCAAGTATGTGAATGAAAGGTCTAATAACGAAATGCTGAATAACTATACAAACTTGTTCAGCGAATACCGCACCTACGGAACTTTCCTCGCACCTACGAGTCCGCTCCCTCGAACAATACACCGCAGGGGAAAAATCACTTTAGATCTTGGAGGTGCGCGCTTGCGGACCAATCCACGCAGGGTAAACTTCGCTTCTGCGAACATATCTCTGCAACAGCAAGAGCGAACATCATTTCCCGAATCTCGCGCCTGTGGGCCTCCTTCCATATGAGCAACACCGTAGGGGCTGACAGAGGCTCCCAGGGGCAATTACACTAGAACCAGCAAAAAATCTGATTTTTGACTCTCACAGACCGAAATCCCGAGACTCTCCCGGAACCACCCTGATACAAACCAAATATGCAACCCCACATAGAAACACGCTACGAACTCACTTGCGCACTCAGAATTCCCAAAAGAGGTCTCTTGACCAAGTTAACCCCGAACGGCCAAAAATTAACTTTCCAACCAAATGTCTAAAGTGCCCCCCCCCCCCCCCCAAACCCTTAGGAACTGAACCAAATACACAACCAGCCTATATTCGACATTCCACAGCTAATGGAATTGACGAAATTCCCAAAATGACACAATTTTCCCCGACATTGACTTTAGTCAACCCAACACTTATGAAATGCAAAAACTCTCATTTTCTCACTCACATCACATACGATTGCCTCGGAAATTGCGCCACTCATCCCCACAAGTCATATACATTCTAACAAAGCTACAGGGAAGGTTAAAAGGGGTAAAATGGTTGAAAGTGCTAAAACGACCTAACGAGTCATTACATCATCCACCACTTAAACACATGTTCGTCCTCTAACATGAAAAAAAGGGGACGCACCAGAATTACCTACAAATCTAGGGATATCTAATCCACAAATCTGTCTACTCAAAATAGCAACCAGTCCTTCCTCTATAGTAAGAATCTGATCTAGCAACACCGAAACCCACTGAATCGTACGTGAACCATCCGAATGGTACTTCTAGAACAGGGAAATGTGAAACACAGAGTAACACCCAACAACTTGGAGGCAAGGATAATCTCATAAGCTACCTCACCAATACGCTGACCAATCTCAGAAAGACCAATGCACTTAGGGCTCAACTTGCCCTTCTTTCCAAACCTCATCACCCCGTTCAAGAGTGAACCCTTAAACAAAACCAGCTTACTATCCATAAACTCCAAGTCAAGAAGCTTCCGATCGGCATAACTTTTTTGTCCACTCTGAGCTGTGAGAAATCTCCCTTGAAATGTCTTAACTCTATCCATAGAAAATCGCGTAAAAAGTCTGTACCACACGGTCTAACCTCAAACACATCGAGCCAACCAATCGGAGATCGACATCTCCTACCCTACAGAGCCTCGAACGATGATATTCGTTGTAAGCAAACCCCCGAATAAGGCAAAAATTGATCCCAAACACCACCAAAATCAATCGCGCAGGTCTGTAACATATCCTCAAGAGCCTGAATAGCCCGCTCGATCGGGTCATCAAACTGAGGGTGGAATGCTATACTAAGCTCCACCCAAGAACCCAACTCTTACCGCATAGGATGCCAGATATAAGGAGTAAGTCTGAAGTGATAGAAATGTGCGCCCCAAGCAAATGAACAACTCTCAGATGTAAATCCTAGCCAATTTCTCTGAATTGCAAGTAGTCTGAATCGGTTTGAGATGAGCCAACTTAGTCTATGATGTTCGGCCTAAAATGCATATATTTCGTTATTGTTTGCCTCACATTTTAGTACTTTTAATTGTCTTTTGAGTATTGATTATATTGAATTGTGCTTAATATTACATTTTTAATGTGTAGGAACAAAGCAATGTAGAGATGAAGAGATTGTTACAAATTATAAATGAAAAGTGTGAAAATTGCAAAAAGGAAAAGATGAACTTTGACATTAAATGCTTTAGCTGGAAGTGAGAAAACGATTAGATGAGAATATAAATCGATCTTTGTATAAATGAAGACGTTGAGCTGAACAGAGAAGACGTGGAGAAGCAGCATAGTATTGAGATTTAAATTGGGTGCGAAATTGCATGTGAAGCTTTACCTGAAGGGAATTTGGTGATTGAAGTTACGTGGCAGAGTTGAAGGCATTCAATAGTCCAAGAAGAATTTAGTTACTGGAAATTTGGGCGTGCGCGACGCGGGCTAGAATTCGACAGACTTGTGCCCCGGTCCAAGTTAGACTTGGTTTTTAAAAGTCCAGACCTTTTGGTGCCTAGGGTTTTTACATAACTTTGGACAACTTGAAATCCTTAGTTTAGAACTTTGGACTTAGAGAGAGCTTGGAGCTGCCGTGGTGGCCGCAGTTACAGGGCTTTGTCTTCTCTTCTCTGTAATACATATTTTTACGTTTTTATTCAGATGATTTATTATTTTTCCTCCATGTCTATGTGGAGCTAAACTCTTTAGTTCTAGGGTTTTGGCGCTAGCATGAAAGTTGACGTTTGATTATCGTTTATATCTATTGATTTTCCATCTTTGGGTTATTTATTTATTCTTGGTCTTAATTGTTTGATTACTTGACGAAATAGTAGAGTACTATCTGTGGCGTGTGAATTGAACTAGGGATAGGGAATTTGCATGCGTAATAAGAATAAATAGAGCTTGCTCGATATAATCGTTTCGCTACTGAGGATAGGAATATACCCTTTAGCCTTGCTTAATTGAATACAGAGAAGTAAATGTGTTATTGTTACCTCTAACGATCATAGGAATATAGGCGTTATAGTAGCATCTACAGGGCTTGTGAGTAACTCGGAAGATACTCATAAAGTTAGCATCAACCCTTCAACTAGTAACCCATAAGTATCACGATTTGAAGACTCAACTGGATTGTTAGTTGTCATAGCCCTACATCTATCTCTTCTCCGATAAAGATCCGCTCTTTCTTGGTTCAAGTTCATTATTTGTTTTCTTTTATTTTTAGTCAGATTACAAACATAATTTAGGTTTTATTTCTTGTTTAGATAATTAGCATTAGTTTAGTTTAGTAAATAGTTAATCATAAGTCCCTGTGGGTACAATATCTAGACTTTAAATCCTATATTACTTGTACGACTGTGTATACTTGCGTGTTCGTTTGGGAGCAACAGTCTAACGGTCCACCACGACCCAGGTGACATCAAAATTTTCCAACAACCATGAAAATCTTACCACGAAGTCCATAGCAATTCTCTTGCTCACTAATCTTCCTCCCTCACCTTCCAAAGCTATTTCTAGTACCAGGAACTAGTAGAAATCACGTAGTCACACACCCCGAGTCCAAGTCATGACTCCATCTGACCCAAAAAAAAATTGTGCTTGTACTGAGCCAACTTTAAGTTTTTCCGTCAATAACTAATCTTATACAAAGCCAGTTGCGCAATTCTCAATTCCCATAGTCTCGTACCGACGAGATGAAATCACTAAGCCAACACTCACTATACAGATCCTCTTAATCCTTCAAGTATCATGCTATGTACACTACCCCATTGTTTATCTTGTTGTACCAATTCTGTAAAATTAACTGATAATTCCAAAGTAAGGCCTATGGCACCAGCCTCACCCTTCATAATCGCAAATCCCTGAGTGCAATACTTATTATGCCTTTTAGCAAATCCAAGAGTACCAATCTCACAATCCACGAGCCTTACCCCGCACGGATACCCTCTAGTCATTCACATTAGAAACAATCTACCATAATATCTAACAATCAACACTTCAACACTATCTATTACTGCCTACATAGTCATTTCTGGAAATTATGACTCCAACTACCAACTGTAAGGATTCTTTCTTGTCGATCAATTATTGCTCGTTCATTCAAAGATGCCATCAAATTACCTATCTTGGTACTACACCAGTTGCCTTTTCATCAAACCTTATTGACAAAGTTCTGTTTGCTAGACACACTAAGTCAAATCATACATAGAATTCCTCAATCAACTTGTTACTTTACACCCTTTCTGAAAGATCCCATATAAGGACACCACATCCCTGTCACACCCCGACCTTACTAGGGTGTGATGGGCACCCGACCCCATATCTGGAGCCGAGCGAACCCACTGACTCTTATTACATACATAAACTTTTGAATAAATTAAGAATAAAATACGTGGTAAGTTCTCAAAAAAAAATCTTTTCTTTTCATAAGTAAAGTCTATCATCATATAGGACCCGTGACATGAAACATAATAACATATTGACTGGCGAAGCCGTCTACTAAGCTGACACTCTATACCCACGACTCTGTCTGCAAAGTCTCTAACATCGAACAAAACATCATGGCATAGCAGTAAGACTCGGCTACACTCCAGGGCCAAATGGAGTTCGCCAACTTCGCTGGAACATCTTTTATAACGGCTTCAATACGTCTGGGTGTACCTGCGCGGCATGAACGCAGCCCCCGAAGAAGAGGGGTCAGTACGAACAATGTACTGAGTATGTAAGGCATGAATAGTAACATGAGATCATAATAAAAGACATGAAACACGACATAGAGAAAGGATATAACTTGTACCTCTGTTTGCCTCTTAAGGCAGGTATTATACAACTTAACTTTACCTCTAGAAATAACATATAGAAATCTCAAGTAAACTGCCCGACCACGTAGGTGCGGTGTGTTACTGCCCGACCATATTGGTACGGCGTAATGCTGCCCGACCGTATAGGTACGGTGTAACTCTATCTGAGCATATCATGGGGTAAAGGGGTAATTTATACATCTGAATGCCCCTTATGGCGGATGCCATGCATGCTAACTTTAAAAAAAAACAAGTAAATATCTGTAAGTAAACTGCCCGACCATATAGGTGCGGTGTAATACTGTCTGTCCATGTAGGAACGGTGTGTGAGCCCGCGTCCAGGCCTCCCGCGTCCGGGGTATAAGCTGCCCACTATAGTGGTGTGTATATCTGCCCGGCCGTCCATTGGGCGGCGCGGTGTTATATAAAAAAAAATACTTAAGTATAAAGCATGCATGAGAACCCAAAGAAAATCATGTATCCATCGGAGTGACGTAAGGTCGGTGACCTCCGATTGCATTATGGAATAACCGGGATCGCTTTGTCTCACCTTGAACGAACGAGTATTTTAAGGCGAGACTATCAACGGAGAATAGTGCTGAAGGAAACATAGAATGAAACCATGGATGTCATAGAAATCAATTCATCTGCTTCGGAATCTTTAGAAGATAGTGTCATAACCAAGGAATAGAACTAGTTGGACACTTTCATACTCACCTTGAATTCTCGACTTAAGGCTCTTAGTCATGGAATCATTCTTGTCATACTTATCATGGACATATTCTCTTCCTTACATCATCATTATCATTATTATCATAGAAATATTCACGTTAGAATAGTTACAGTACTTGTCACTTGATAAACGGAACAATAAGAAAAATTCGGGAACAATGGGCCCACCTCGGGTCAAATGAGGCGGCGTACCAAATTTACGTACATTACCTTTCATGACGTCACTTGTGAGGGTTTTAAGGTACGGGTCATATTTATGCAAGTTCTAGATGTTTAGGAGGTTTTTCCAACATTTCAAACACTTTCTAATTCAATTCTACTGCATGAAAAATGAGAAACTTTAGGTGCGGATTCCAGAGAATAGGGTTGTCTCCGGGGCTCGTATCCAGTCCTATTATGTCTAAGACATGCCAAAGAAGGAAGGGTAAGGCCTTACATACCTTTTTCCGCTCCTTATGCTACTCCAAATTCAAGCTGCAAATCCGCCAAAATCAACAATTTGGTCACGTTTACCAAACATCGAGTGGAGCATTTAGAAGTTGATTTTTTTTAAAGTAACACTTTGTCTGCCGAAATTTCGGCAGCATTTCCCCTGTAAATACACCATCCCCAACAATTCAACTTGGAAAAGTTTAATCAACAACAATCCGGGAATTCAACCCGGTCAAACTATCAACACAATACCAACAAGTATTCTAGAAACACTTCAACATTCAATTCTATTTAATTCAATTCAATTCAACTCAATTCAATTCATCCCAATTAATGCATACCTCCACCCGAAATCTCACAACATCACCAAAGTCAACAACGCATTACTTCCTTCCAAATTTATGAGTTATATCAACAATCCCTACATTGATAGATTTGTTCCTATGAATATAAGAACCACACTAACATCACACTAACTTTTCCAATAATTCACAAACGATTCCTATTTCATTCCAAACCATTAGATCTTCATCTACCATCATAGAATCTACTACAACAACAATTAAAATACTTAGTAGAATTAATTCATCATTTCTCCACAAATTCCACTACATTCGGCCGACACCACTACATGCATATTTCCATCTTTTCTATACATTACAACAATAATCAAGATAATAGATAAAATTAGTTCATCATTCTTACATACAACAACACACACACGACCACACACATACCATGCACACGGCCACTATACAACATCCATATTTCCATGATTTTTTATCATTTCCACATACTACAATACTCACAACCATCCATAACACATGAAGTAAGGTTGAATACATACCTTTTTCCTTCAACTTCTCACTTGGCTAGGGTTGTCCAACTTGCACAATCAATGTTTTTCTTACTCCAACAATTATCTCATGTTAAAGAGGGCCTTCCAATTGCTTGGAATACCACAAGAAAATATTTTTTGATCAACTTTCCCATGGGTCATGTTTGGCCATCTCTTGGCCGAATACCCTTCATCTCCTCTCTTTTTTTTTTTTTTTTTTTTTTTTTGTTCTTGTTCTTTCTTTCTCTCCAAGTCTATTATAATGAATTGGCCATCTTTCCATATATATATATATATGCTCCCTTCAATTATAAAATGGCCACATGCACCCTTCTTCAACTTTCTAGAATTCTCTTCCTTTTTCTTGAAATATTTCTTAAATTAGTCAAAGAAGACTAATTGTCTTCTTGGGCAAACTTTAGTCCATGTGTTTTCTTTTAATTTATGACTAGCCCCCATTAAATATGAAATGGTCACATGCCTCCCTTTCTTTCTTTTCCTAGAGGTTTCTTCCATTTTCTTGAATTTTCTTTAAAATGAATAAAGAAGACTAAGTGTCTTCCTTTGTAAGCTTTGGTCCATATGTCCTTATAATTTATAATTAGGCCCCCACTAATTAATAGAAATGTGGACATATGCAACACATGCCACACGGACAACTCGGGATGTTTCAAGAATTTTCTTGAACACTTGTGAAATTACCATTTTACCCTTACACTTCCATGATATTACCATGGGCCATTTTGTGAATTTTCCTCTTCGCCCTTAGTATTTCTCAATATTCCATATCAACGATATTCCTAATTAACTTTCATAACCCACTTGCGCATTAAAATAGTTTTGGAAACGATCTTGCCCTCAACACTCCACGGCTTCTTCAAATCATTTGTACGTATGAAGTACGGGCTATAACATCCTCCCCCCTTTAGAACATTCATCCTCGAATGTTCAACTGACCTTGTGGGGTCTTGTAGCACTTCGGGATGGGGTTCCCTTATAGTTACCCTTTTCTCCATGTCCATTCCATATCTGTTATTTTACTTTCCTTACTATCAAACTCTCGGATCCTTACATGATTCCTCATTCCATGTCATGGGTTTCTTTTTATAGCTACTTTTTCCATTATGCTCGTTCCTTATCCTTTACCTTATTTTCCTTATAATCGAACTCCTTGACCTTTCATGAGTCATTACTCCATGTCATAGGTTTTTCTAACTCACTGTGTCACCTCGTTATCCTTGTTCCTTCCGGGTACTTCCCTTTCTATTATTGTCTCGTCACCGTACCTTAACAGAAGCCATGTCTTAGTACACAATCCTTACTTAACGATTCAATGTAGCCGTAGGTTATTTCTTTATCCTCAGTTCTATCTCTTAGTATACTCATTGTTATTTCGCTTCTACTCTTCTCTCAAGTATTATTGCGACATGCCGACATATTTTAAACTCTGATTCCAAGATAATAGATTTCCTTTTCTGACACTTGATAGTGTTGCCATTCCTTTTTAGGTCTAATATAATATGGTCTCCCCCCCCCCCCCCCCTTAGGGGGCTCCTTATATACTAACCGTCTTCGAGTACCTTTCTTTTCTTGCTATTTCTTCATATGGGTTCTAAAGCTCGTGAACTATTCCTTTGTTTAATTAATGCCTTCCTTGTCATAGTACCGGTTACTGGAACTCTGCGATTCACCTATACAATCATTTTGGAATATCCTACATCTTCATATATATATGTATATAATTACTATCAGCTATCCCACAAAGTACGTCCAAATGCTGTTCAAGCCTATCCTAATTCTAAGGTTGTGATGTACTCCCTGTCTCTCTACCGAGCTAATTCACCTCGTCTTACGCGTCCTCTTAAGGTTTCCAGCCATCCCATATACTCTAGTTTTCCTTAGGCTACGCTAATCTCCCATTTGTCCCTTATGTCCGAATATGCAGAGTTTCTTGTAAACTTCCCAGGGGTTACCCATCATGGAATTGCTCCCACCTGAGCACGCTTAACCCAAAAACTTCACTGAAATTCGGTGTCTTAATGCTGATATTTTCGCGTCCGCTCCCTCACATGACCTTTATTACATGTTCTGGAGCAAGTCGAAGTCTTACAGATCCCGGGACATTTTCGTAACACGTCTCTTCTTTTATAATTACTATTTTGCCCTTCTTGATTTCCAATGTTCACCTTCCGCCTGTGCGTATGGCCACCTCCTATCCTGGACTTCCAGATTCCCGATAGTAGTGATCGCACCTTCGTCGCCATGCCAAACCCATAACCTTTCTAAACCAACGCATCTCACTTATTACCCATTTACAGTATCTTCTGTCCCCGTTTCTTCCTGTTGGCGTATCTATTTTGACAGAACCTCCTTTGCCATTCTTACTTTTCAAAATCTATACGTAACAAATATCGATAATACTTCACAGAACATGCGGCTATATGACATATTCCCGCCGTCCAGAACTTCCAGTTCCGAGTAACAGAACAAATATCCAGTCTTACCTCCATGACTTGCCATATCGTCATTCGCCTCTTTCCGTCAATACTGGACGTCTGCAAAAGTTAACGTTTAGTACCAGGAATCTTATTTCCTATGACTTGGCTCTATCGCACGATCTAAGACAGAAAGAAGGTCAACATTTCCTAGATGCCCCGCAGCCTCCTGTTTATAAATGTGGCCGGCTTCACACTCATAAACAGGACTCTACTGGACACGACTTTGCAGACACCCTTAGACCGACCTGCTCTGATACCACTTTTTCACACCCCGACCTTACTAGGGTGTGATGGGCACCCGACCCCATATCTGGAGCCGAGCGAACCCACTGACTCTTATTACATACATAAACTCTTGAATCAATTAAGAATAAAATACGTGGTAAGTTCTCAAAAAAAAAAATTATTTTCTTTTCATAAGTAAAGTCTATCATCATATAGGACCCGTGACATGAAACATAATAACATATTGACTGGCGAAGCCGTCTACTCAGCTGACACTTTATACCCACGACTCTGTCTGCAAAGTCTCTAACATCGAACAAAACATCATGGCATAGCAGTAAGACTCGGCTACACTCCAGGGCCAAATGGAGTTCGCCAACTTCGCTGGAACATCTTTTATAACGGCTTCAATACGTCTGGGTGTACCTGCGCGGCATGAACGCAGCCCCCGAAGAAGAGGGGTCAGTACGAACAATATACTGAGTATGTAAGGCATGAATAGTAACATGAGATCATAATAAAAGACATGAAACACGACATAGAGAAAGGATATAACTTGTACCTCTGTTTGCCTCTTAAGGCAGGTATTATACAACTTAACTTTACCTCTAGAAATAACATATAGAAATCTCAAGTAAACTGCCCGACCACGTAGGTGCGGTGTGTTACTGCCCGACCATATTGGTACGGCGTAATGCTGCCCGACCGTATAGGTACGGTGTAACTCTATCTGAGCATATCATGGGGTAAAGGGGTAATTTATACATCTGAATGCCCCTTATGGCGGATGCCATGCATGCTAACTTTAAAAAAAAACAAGTAAATATCTGTAAGTAAACTGCCCGACCATATAGGTGCGGTGTAATACTGTCTGTCCATGTAGGAACGGTGTGTGAGCCCGCGTCCAGGCCTCCCGCGTCCGGGGTATAAGCTGCCCACTATAGTGGTGTGTATATCTGCCCGGCCGTCCATTGGGCGGCGCGGTGTTATATAAAAAAAAATACTTAAGTATAAAGCATGCATGAGAACCCAAAGAAAATCATGTATCCATCGGAGTGACGTAAGGTCGGTGACCTCCGATTGCATTATGGAATAACCGGGATCGCTTTGTCTCACCTTGAACGAACGAGTATTTTAAGGCGAGACTATCAACGGAGAATAGTGCTGAAGGAAACATAGAATGAAACCATGGATGTCATAGAAATCAATTCATCTGCTTCGGAATCTTTAGAAGATAGTGTCATAACCAAGGAATAGAACTAGTTGGACACTTTCATACTCACCTTGAATTCTCGACTTAAGGCTCTTAGTCATGGAATCATTCTTGTCATACTTATCATGGACATATTCTCTTCCTTACATCATCATTATCATTATTATCATAGAAATATTCACGTTAGAATAGTTACAGTACTTGTCACTTGATAAACGGAACAATAAGAAAAATTCGGGAACAATGGGCCCACCTCGGGTCAAATGAGGCGGCGTACCAAATTTACGTACATTACCTTTCATGACGTCACTTGTGAGGGTTTTAAGGTACGGGTCATATTTATGCAAGTTCTAGATGTTTAGGAGGTTTTTCCAACATTTCAAACACTTTCTAATTCAATTCTACTGCATGAAAAATGAGAAACTTTAGGTGCGGATTCCAGAGAATAGGGTTGTCTCCGGGGCTCGTATCCAGTCCTATTATGTCTAAGACATGCCAAAGAAGGAAGGGTAAGGCCTTACATACCTTTTTCCGCTCCTTATGCTACTCCAAATTCAAGCTGCAAATCCGCCAAAATCAACAATTTGGTCACGTTTACCAAACATCGAGTGGAGCATTTAGAAATTGATTTTTTTTAAAGTAACACTTTGTCTGCCGAAATTTCGGCAGCATTTCCCCTGTAAATACACCATCCCCAACAATTCAACTTGGAAAAGTTTAATCAACAACAATCCGGGAATTCAACCCGGTCAAACTATCAACACAATACCAACAAGTATTCTAGAAACACTTCAACATTCAATTCTATTTAATTCAATTCAATTCAACTCAATTCAATTCAATTCAATTCATCCCAATTAATGCATACCTCCACCCGAAATCTCACAACATCACCAAAGTCAACAACGCATTACTTCCTTCCAAATTTATGAGTTATGTCAACAATCCCTACATTGATAGATTTGTTCCTATGAATATAAGAACCACACTAACATCACACTAACTTTTCCAATAATTCACAAACGATTCCCATTTCATTCCAAACCATTAGATCTTCATCTACCATCATAGAATCTACTACAACAACAATTAAAATACTTAGTAGAATTAATTCATCATTTCTCCACAAATGCCACTACATTCGGCCGACACCACTACATGCATATTTCCATCTTTTCTATACATTACAACAATAATCAAGATAATAGATAAAATTAGTTCATCATTCTTACATACAACAACACACACACGACCACACACATACCATGCACACGGCCACTATACAACATCCATATTTCCATGATTTTTGCTCATTTCCACATACTACAATACTCACAACCATCCATAACACATGAAGTAAGGTTGAATACATACCTTTTTCCTTCAACTTCTCACTTGTCTAGGGTTGTCCAACTTGCACAACCAATGTTTTTCTTACTCCAACAATTATCTCATGTTAAAGAGGGCCTTCCAATTGCTTGGAATACCACAAGAAAATATTTTTTGATCAACTTTCCCATGGGTCATGTTTGGCCATCTCTTGGCCGAATACCCTTCATCTCCTCTCTTTTTTTTCTTTTTTTTTTGTTCTTGTTCTTTCTTTCTGTCCAAGTCTATTATAATGAATTGGCCATCTTTCCATAGATATATATATATATATATGCTCCCTTCAATTATAAAATGGCCACATGCACCCTTCTTCAACTTTCTAGAATTCTCTTCCTTTTTCTTGAAATTTTTCTTAAATTAGTCAAAGAAGACTAATTGTCTTCTTGGGCAAACTTTAGTCCATGTGTTTTCTTTTAATTTATGACTAGCCCCCATTAAATATGAAATGGTCACATGCCTCCCTTTCTTTCTTTTCCTAGAGGTTTCTTCCATTTTCTTGAATTTTCTTAAAAATGAATAAAGAAGACTAAGTGTCTTCCTTTGTAAGCTTTGGTCCATATGTCCTTATAATTTATAATTAGGCCCCCACTAATTAATAGAAATGTGGACATATGCAACACATGCCACACGGACAACTCGGGATTTTTCAAGAATTTTCTTGAACACTTGTGAAATTACCATTTTACCCTTAGACTTCCATGATATTACCATGGGCCATTTTGTGAATTTTCCTCTTCGCCCTTAGTCTTTCTCAATATTCCATATCAACGATATTCCTAATTAACTTTCATAACCCACTTGCGCATTAAAATAGTTTTGGAAACGATCTTGCCCTCAACACTCCACGGCTTCTTCAAATCATTTGTACGTATGAAGTACGGGCTATAACAATCCCGATCATGATTCAAGTAGTCGTGCTGCTTCAATTTCAAGTCTTATGAACCTTAATCCTCCCAAGCTGATAATAAGATGCCTTTTTTCTTAACTCTTCTCTTTCCATATCTCACAAAAACCACTTTTATCATTAACAACCAAGAATCACCCAAACCCACTCGTGGGGTATATCAAAATACTATAACTCTTTCAAAATAGCCAATCCAATCATGGAGGTCATAGCAAACCACAATCTTGAGCGTCTGAGAGTTTCACTTGTCTCACTCGAACCTTAAAATGAAAAGATTCTCTAATTCCAACCAGAAAATACCAACCAACCCTGGTCTTTCAACGAAGTTAATCACCGCCGGTGCAACTCTCAGTCACCATCGAAGTAGTCCATAACCTGAAGGTGATCCTTGACTACTACACGTGAATTTATACCGACGTCCTCATATAGCTCATATCGATATCCTTGCCAAAATCCCCTTAAAAAACTAATAGCTCTACTATCATGGCCCATGATTATACTGACCCAAAATAAGTATTCAAAGTCCTTCGGTGAATCCACTAATCCTTGTTCAAACTTATTTCATGGGTCCTCAAATATCCCTCTGAAATATACCCCGCGACTTGAATTAGTTAACATCCCCCGTTAATCATAGAACCCTTTTGAGCCAAAGTCACATTTAAACTAGCCACAAGTAGTCAAATCTTCACATTCATCCCTCGCTAGATTCATTTCTATTAACCGATCACTGTTTCTTACAGAAGCCTACGATGTAGTCAAACTTACCGATAAATTTACGTCCCTTAAGCAATCACTTCATAGGCAGAGCAGTCTCACAAAAGCGATAGGCTCATAGCTCAAAGTGACGCCTTACCATCAAACAAACGAGATATCACGCAAACCCACAAACCCGACCTTTACAAAGGATTATACCCGATCACTCCCACAAGAGTCAATCATCTATAACCACTAATTGCCGGATGAGCACATCCACCACTTATGCTCGTTCCATAACTGAGAATGATCCATTTGAATTCCTTTCATACACCTCTGTTTCGTCGAGTAACCGAAGACCCGTCACACGCACCCTAAAACAAAGCCCTTATCACGGTGCACCTCGTACCATCCTACGCAACGTCGCATCCTGCCACTCATGCCCGAACCCGAATATGTGTCCTCACCATTTTTATGCCCCATTTTAATCAGAGTCAAAATGGTTTACAATATTCCGGTAATCCCGGGGTTAATTAGAGTAAAGGAGTCGTCACTTAATTATTTATGATGAATTAGGACACCTAAAGTAAATAAAGTGATTGTCTAAAGTTAAACTCCGTTTAAGGTCTACTAACTTAAAGATTCTAGGTAAGGGTTCAATTAATCTAAAGGGGAGGTATAAAGCATCCTTTAAGATCCATTAAAAATGCTTAATCGACCAGACTTAAATAATTAAGACTAAAGCTCGATATAAAAATTTGAACATTTTATAAGTTACGATAAGTAGTAGTAGTCTGAAGATATGTGTATAAATATAATATAGAGTATAAATTTGGCCAGTATAATTTTTGGGAAAACATATTTGTTTTTTAAGAAAAAGAACTTCAGTTTGGCAGAAAGCTTTTTCCCTAATTTTAAAAAGTTACGAACCAATGCCATTTTGGTTCAAAGTTTAAACCTTCCAAGTTTACTAACATTTTAAGAGTGGGTTTTACCATATGACATTTACAAGTTCCAAAGATCTTACTATGAAGGTTAGAAAAATAAACATTTGTTTATTAGCTAAAGGTCAAAATACTAAGTAGCTCTCTGTTTTTTGCAGCTAAAGTCACGAACAAAATAAAAGACAGCAATTTAGTCACACAACATGTATCGAATCATAAAAAAGACAAGATGGAGATAGGATGAAATAATAGGCTCAAATCCAACTTCCGCAAAAGGACGGAATCCTCTCAATGTCACTATTTAACAAAACGGGAAAAGAGAAGAGGACGTATGACTTCGTGTGGCAGCGGCATCATTGAGTCTCAAAACGAAACTCTTTGGCTTCGGTGTTCATGTAAACAAAGAAAAGTAACAGAAGATTAGAGTAACAATTTGATTCTTTTTTTATGAAAAATAAGTAAACGAAGTAAAGTAGCACTATCATTCAATTCACAACAACTTGTAAGTTCAAGAAAGACACTACAAATATATACATGAATAAGGACCTTAAAAACATGAACAATTAATCAAATTTTCACACTAAAACCTACATGTGAATAAACAAAGAAACATGCTCTGTGCCCTTTGGAAGTCCCTGTTAACAAATGAGGTAATCTTTTTTAATAAAAGATCCATGAGTGCACACCAGATTAAGAAAAAAGAGCTAAGCATGATATTATTAACTAAATTACTGAAGGCAAATTCATGTCTCAAGCCTAAACAAACTCAGCGATCAAAAGAGATGCAAGTTGAGTGTCTACTTCCCTGATATCTAGTACATGAAAGAGTTTTGTCTCAAAATATAATGGTTATATTTGCTACATATCAATAGCTAAACTATCACAAAATATAGATTTTATTAGAGACATACTATTCTACAACAGGGAGGTGGATATCCTACAGCCATTATAACAACAATGCTACAAAATATTAAATTAACAAACTCGAATCCAAATAGTATCCACGACTAACAGAAAGCTAAACAAAATATCCATTTTTTCCATGATTTTCTAATGAAGGCTGAAGTACAAAATTTATAAGACCTAAAGTTTATATCAAAACAATTAGTCATTTCATAAAAGCTATCTCAATCGGAGCTTTAAAATTCGGGAGAACACTGTTAGATAAAGAATACGCCAAAGCATGATTCCTAAATGAGAGAAACTCTAACTCATGATTTTATCTAAAACAGGAACATTTATTTCACACTAGCAGTAAATGAAAAACATAAAAAAAAATGAAGTTTGAGATTCACTAACCTTTTGTTGGTGCAGTGAACGGGACGTTGATGACCTCTAATCTACTCTCTCATTTTGAACAGATTCGAAATTTGAGTTGGAAAAATTAGAAAACCTCTGTTGTGGTTAAAGTCTATTGAGACAGAAATAATTTTTTAGTAATAGATGTTTTAGAGCTTTTGAGAGACATTAACAATGGTGAGAGTGAAGAAGTATCAATGTTATTTTCTAAAGGTACAGAGAGGCGGCTAATATCAAATTTTCACCCCCTGTAAGGTGGTGTTCTTGTGAGTATTTATAGATAGAAGCCAGGGATTTTTCAATGTTTTTGGGCGGGATTTTGAAATTCGAATTTTGAATATTTAGTCAAAAACTCTGAATCCGAACGTTGAGGGGTTATGGATGATCTTGATAGCCTTCACATGACTGAGATAAGCAAAGCAAGGTAGAGACAAAAAAAATATCATGAAAGTAGAGTGGGCAACATCTGCCCATGGTTGATGGAGCTTTGTTATTTTTGTTGAAAATGGAAGGGAAGAAAGGGAGTAAGGATGCGGCTGCTGAGGTGTAACGACCCATTTAGTCATTACTGTGAGTTTTAAAGGAAGACGACAACTATGGCTCTTTAACAGTGTCTTCACTTAGTCATATCCTGGAAACCATTTTAAGTCAACCAAAATCGTTGAACACATCACGTAAGGAGTAGAAGCATAGGGACCAGACCCAACTTAACCGCCATAGCGGTTGAAGTGGCGCTACAGCGGTCACACTGTAGAGGTATACTAACCGCCAGAGCGGTAAGTACACGCAACCTCACAGCCTCCATAGTGGCACATTAGCAGCCCTAGCGGTACCGCTGTAGCGGTAAACTTGCCGCTGGGGCGGTATCGCATAGTGAATTTCCCTATTTAAAGAGTCATTTCGAAAATTGTCCCATTTTTTCCATAACTCTAAATTCCAGCCACCCAGCTCGGCGGGAAAGCTCAAAAATGAGATTTTTAGCCAAATAAGTCCTTCTAACACCCTCCAACCTTCCTTCCACCTAAGAAATTACTCCTAAACACATTCATCTACAGAATCACCAAGTGGGTTTCAAGTAATATAGAGTTGGAAGAGTGATGAGGTAGCAACATTTCACCTTAAATTCTTTCTAAGCCACCTCTCATGTACTTCACCAAAAATGAGCTAATAACCTAGATCTCTACACTCCTTGTCCTTTAAAAATAGATTCTTGCATGGATTTTGAAAATGGGTTCTTCCCGAATATAAGCTTGAAAATGGAAAAATCTCTTAGCATTGATATAGAAGAAAACTAGAGGTGGGTTAAGACCCCCATACCTCCCTATTAATCCAAATCTCTTATGAAGGATTCAAGTGGAAAGCACTAATCTTGGGTAACATAGTTGTCTCCAAACTATTTCACGTAGATTACGATATGGAAAGCGATTTAAAGAATAAATGGATGTTCATTACACCCGCTCGGCCATGAGGTAGGTTACGACTTCCCTTTGGTATACTTCAGTTAGTTTCAATATCGTTGTGATAGAAGGAACAGAGAATGCATGTGTAGGAAATCGGAGATTTAGGAAGGAATTCTAGGTTGGTATTGTTGTGTGACATGTTTGTTCGAGCTTGTGGCCTGTAGATTACATAGGTATTAATGTGGTTTTCCTTGATCATTGATGGATTTATGTGACTTGGAAGTAGCGGATGGAACCTATTTGTGTCGAATGATGAAAACTTCCTATAATATGTGACTGAATGAGTTATGTTATTTAGAGTGAGTCTAACCATTAAATGAGAGGATAATATGTACCTACGTTTGCGCCTGGGTCATAAATTTATATGACGGATAACTTCGAGTGTGGAGTGAGATCCTTGTTCTGAACTATTAGGTTGAGGTAAGAAAGTGGTATGGCGTGTACCAATTGATTGACCAATGTGTGTGTTGGGACTCGTCACCCCACTATATGTGTACCTTAAATTATTTTATTGACCCGACTTGATGTCATGAGGAATTAGTAGATATTGAATTCTGCTTTGTTGTCTTAATTTGGTTAGTATTTCCATACCCATTATTGGTACTTGACTTGATTTATATATGTTGGTATTGTGATGTGATACGTTGTTGGTGTACCCATTATGGTACTTGTTATATTGAACTTGATTGATTTACATACGCATTGCATGAATTCTCTCATATTCATGATGCATGGCCGATACCCGGTGATGATCCGGTATCGTTGATTGAGCGAAACTGATATCTTGATAAACTCTTTTACTTGAGAGATTGTGAGAAGGCCAAAGTCCGAGATTCAATTCCGGAATCGTTGATTGTATGAAACTAATATTTGACAGACTCTCTTATACTTGAGTGACTGTGAGATGGCAGATGTCTGATGATCTATTCCGGCATCATTGTTGCATGGCCAATTCCGACGATATCCCGGAATCATTTTTAGTGCATGGACTCCACGGGTCCCCCAGGGTGGTGCCAGTGAGACTCCCCATGTGAGCAATTAGCCAGGATCCTGTCTGTCTGTTGGGCAAAGATCCGAAATGGGTGGCACTTAGACTTCGCGAGTCACGCTGGGTTGTGCTACCGAGACGTCGATATTTCCGTCTAGAGTATATGTGTACACCTCATTTTCATGGCATGGCATTGTACTCATACCATTATTGCACTGCATTGCATTCTGACTTGATTGAGATGTTTGATGATTGGATTGTGATGATTGGATTGTGATGGTTGGATTGGATCGGATATACTCGGACTTGACATAGTCGGGTTAGTTGCCTTAGTTAGGTAATAATGAGTGTTTGGGTTTGGATTCGTTGTTGTACTTGATGAGGTAGCTATAGATCTTCCGGAACCTTATTTGTGTGTTCAGTCCTTATGTGTTGTAAGGTAATGAGTGTCTTAGTGACGAGTTAACCATTATGCTAAACGAATGATTAAGTGATAAAGAAAATGATATGAAAGTGACAAGATTGTTATGAGTCTGATTGGTCAGTATTGTAGTGAAATTAATGACAGAAATAGTATTGTTGTAAATTGTGCGATAGATAGATGTATGAACTGGTAGAGTTGTGATCATGTCTTTCTGTGAATTCTTTACTGATATGTGTCACCAACCATTGTCGGCCTATGATACTTACTCAGTACGCGTGTTTTGTACTGATATTGCACTTGGTACACCCTTTTTACGCATAGATTGTTTCATGTATTTGGTTTGATGTGAAGTGAAAATGTGCGGTGCCTATCTGGAAGGCCTCCTCCACTTCATCCGGGACGGAGGTTGAGTCTTAGAGTGTAGTGGAAATTCTGAAATTATTAGCTGCTTTTGTACTAGTCTAGATCAGGTCTTGGGAATTTGTATCAAGTCTGTAATCAAGTATTGTTGTAATCATGTACACATATGAGTTAATGAATGTATTATGAAGTTCCGCTGTTATTCTTAATTATTTATCCGTTTTGAGTGAATTGTTATTTTATTAATGTGAATAATAAATGAGAGGGTTCGCCTATAGAGGTGGGAAAGGTAGATGCCCACACAGTCCCAAATTGGATCGTGACAAGTTGATATCAGAGCCTAGGTTACCGGTCTACTAGGTACAAGAGCAATGTCCAGTAGAGTCTCGTGTAATGGTACGTCGACATCCATACCCATCCACGGGAGGCTATAGGGCATCTAGGAAAATTTTCCTTCTTTCTTTCAAATCGTGCTACTTCGATCAAATTGGTATCTCGGTGAGCCCAATTGGTATCTAGACGATTCCAATTGATATCTAAGTGCAAAAAGTAAGTTATATTTTGGGGTTAGATGTTAGCGCCCCAGCGGTCAGTCCACCGCTGCGGCGGCACCGCTATAGCGGAAAGACAACAGCTGAAGCGGTGATCCCATCTCCCAAATAGACCGCTCCTGCGGCTCCCCTGCCGCAAAGGCGGTACCGCCACAACGGTCTGACAGACCACCGAAGCGGCACTGCTGGAATTAGAGACCTGCATTTTTTTTCCTATTTTTCCGGTCCATTTCCCTGTTTAACCTTCGACAGATCAAATAAAAACAGCAGTATGACCAACCAACAAGTTGTATAAAAATAAGCCCGACAAGAGCAAGAAACACCTAAGTCACTACTACGAAACTAACTACCATTACCAATAACAAGGAAGCTAAATAGTTCAACATCCAAAACAAATTATCCAGACATTAGCCATAAACTAGGCCAACCAAAAACCAAAAACAAAATTATCCAAAAAGAAAGAGGCAAACCAACAAAAGATTGTCTAGAAATAAAGGCCCTACAAGGGAAACCAAGCATAAAAAAGGGGGAGGGGGAGATCTCTAGGCCATTCGGTGAGTGACTCACCCATCTGCGTCTGGGTGTCAAAATACCCCTTCATCTCCTACTGGGTGGGGTAGCTGGCAGCAGCACCTGATGAACTGGAACCGCCAGAAGGCATGGGCATCGCCCGAAACATGGCCTCAATATCATCAAAGCGCGTTTCGATGCGCTCAAAGGGACCTTGAACATGAGGAGCCTCAGTCACGGCATCATCCCCCTCACCAGCGTCAACCCTAGCTGCGCTTCCCCCTTCTCCCGCATCATCCGCTTTCCTCCTCTTCCGGCTGACAATCGCGGTCCCGTGACCTTTCGCCTTTAGCGGACCCAATCGTCATCATCCTCCTCTGGAACCTTAGCTTTCTGGCACAAATAGGTGATCAAAGAAGGGAACATCAAGCTTCTCTCACCCTTATCTGCAAACCTCTTCCACTCTGCAATGACTTGCGCCCCCACATTTATACGAATGTCGGCAAAGACGCAAACAATAACAAGGGCCCGGGCATAGGAAACATCATGGGTGTTTAAGGAAGGGTGGACCCGGCGGCTAACAATGTGTAGCCACCTCCTAGCCTCAGCAGTAAAGCGGTCACTATATATCGCTCCCCTACTACGAACCCAGGGAACCTTCGATATATCACTTGCCTGCACCAACTGGGTGGCAAACCACATAAAATCCTTCTTCGCTGCCTTCTCCTCATAAGGCTCCACGGGATGCTCATCCAGTCGGTAAATCCGGTTGATAGCCCTTGCCACCACTTTCACGGGAGTACCCCTTATTATGATCACCGGGCCAGAGGCATCCAGTCAACTGAAGGCAGCACAGTATAGAACTCCCTAACCCAAGACTCACTGCAATCTCCCGGGTTTCGGACCAAACGAGTCCACTTAGTTTCCACCAACCTGTTCTAGAAATCCGGAGCCCGCCTCTCCACATTTGTCATGTCAAACCCCCGCTCCAATAATAAAGAAATGGACATCTATTCCAGATGTAACCGTTTACTCTGGCGAGTGGGGTAAACGGGCACTTCTTCGTTGGGGGGCATCGCCCCTTGGGTTTGAGGTACTTGCTCCCAGTTTTCAGCCATAGTGCCTGTAAGGAAATTAGAAGCATTTCAATTCTAAAGCCTTATCAGTTACATGTTATTCTAGCAAGAATCAAAGCAAAAAAATGCGTAAAAGAGTGCTTGGCAGCAGACTGCACAGTTGCAGAATCTGCGATAATTGCCACAGCGGCCTGCAGACTGCCATGGCCGTACCGCTATGGCGGAAATAAGACCGCCACAGCAGTAACCAATGTTTCTATGGTCCACCGCCACAGCGGCCAGCTGAGCGCTACAGCAACATCGCTGTAGCGGCCAGTGTACCGCTCCAATAGTATCACCTTACCCTAACAGTAACCCAAAATTCCCAAATTTCAAGCCCCACTTTTTGGATCAAAAACTTGTTTTGAAGCACGGATCGGGGAGAAAAGCAGTTTGCATGAAGTTTAAAACACATTGGGGTGATATTCTAACAACAAACTAACTCAAATTTCTAGAAAAACTCCAGAACCTATTTCAAGAATTTTTCTTTACTATGCTCAAGTTTGCATCGCAAATTTGTGTTATAATCACGCTAAGTGCGAAAGGAAGACTATCCTAATGATTAACTAGTTCAGATTACTCCAAAAATTCATCCAAATTATGTGGTTACCTAAATTTTAGAAACCCAACTTGTGGTACCAAAAAAATCCCAACCCTTAAGCTGTTATTTAGAGTGCAGTGTTGTTGATTAACTATGGAGCAAGGGGAAAATGAATTTACCTGATTTGTAGTAAAATAGTGGATGGAGATGGATTCTTTGCGTTGGATCTTCTTCTTTTTCTTTGCTTTTGGGTAAGAGAAAGTGGGTGTTTGGTGAGGCTAATTTGTGTTAAGTAGGGAGAGGAGATAGTTGTGGAGTTTTAATGTGATTAGGAGTGAAATGGGAGTAGGAGTTTTGAGGAATATAGAGGGGTTTTTGAAGTGGGGTGGGGGATAATGAAAATAAAAGGGACTGTAGTCCCTTAATATTCTGCTAGCAGGACCGCCGTGGCGGCAAGGAAGCCGCTGCAGTGGCACCGCCATGGCGGTAGAGGGACCGTTTGTAACACCTCGTAACTTCGGACGAAAGTTGGACTCATAAGATGATAATATAATGGAACCAATATGAGGGTTATAGGAAGTGTTTTGAAAACCAATTAAGTCATAAGAAATGTCTTTGGGCAAAGAAAAGTTGGAAGCCACTCTACGGGGCATGTTTGCAAGTGAGTTTATGGAAGGTCTTACTTCCAACGACCATAACCCCTCTATTAATTTGGATTTTGGGAAAACCTCTTTGATTAAAGTTATATACCCTTGAAATATCTTTCCAACGGTATATTATGGGCCTCAAACGGACATCTTTGCAAAGAGTTATGCCCATTATACGACAGACTGTCCGAGTAGAAAAATTTCGACGGACCATTTGACGGTTCGTAGAACATTTTGACGGTCCGTAAAACAATTATACGGTCCGTCAAATTGACTTAGGCCAGTGTAAAATGGTCACAGAAAACCATATTTTGCTGGGCAGTT
This sequence comes from Lycium barbarum, assembly GCF_019175385.1. Taxonomy (NCBI): domain Eukaryota; kingdom Viridiplantae; phylum Streptophyta; class Magnoliopsida; order Solanales; family Solanaceae; genus Lycium; species Lycium barbarum. The sequence continues at coordinate 37,153,760 of NC_083346.1, forward strand.
TTACGGTTCATTTTGACGGTCCGTCAAATTGACTCAAGCCAGCGTAAAATGGTCACAGAAACCCAAATTTTGCTGGGTAGTTTTACGGACCATTTTGACGGTCCGTCAAACAATTTGACGGTCCGTAAAAATGGGCGTAGAATTGCCCGATGGGTCAGATTTTAAGATGTTAATAAGAGATCCAAACTCATTTTTTTTCATTCCCATTTCTCCAACACGACTCAAGGGTTCTCTAGAGTCATCCAAACACTTCATATGCAAGAATCCAAGTGAAACTAAAGATCCACTTCATCAATCCACAAAACTAAGTGTGAGAAACACATTAAATCCATACAAGTCAAGAAATTCCATAGAAGGTGGAACTAGGGTTTTGTTCAAGTGAAGCATTTCAACTCAAGGCTTATTCTTACAATAACTAAGGTAATGTTTCTACTCCCTAATCAATTATAGTTGTGAATTGATAAATTCTTGGGAGAATAATAAATGGGTTTAATAAAGAGAATTATATGAACTATGCTAGAGTTTTTGGATTGTTGACTTGGGATTGTTGTATTCATATGGTGATGAAGAATGATGTTAATTACACCTAGTTGAGATTGTAGAATCATCTAGAAGTAATAGAATGGGGATTGGGTGAAGAAAACACCATTAATGAAGGTTGTGGAGCTTCATGCCCACCAAGTGTTTGATAAAATGCTTAGATAAACAAAGCATGGATATTGTTGCTAATATAGAGTCCCTATGACCTGTATTGCTATAGATTGAAGGTGAAGGGATTGAAAGACATTGTGATACGCTCAAAATCAAGAAGTTAAGGTATGTAGAACAGCCATCCACATGTGGGAATCTCTACGTTCTTCCCCATGCTCCGTTCCTTGATATCCGTGAAGTTCAAATCTTAGGGTATTAAATCCAACATATTGATAGCCCGTATTTAAGTATTTATGTACATGAATTTTGTATCTATATTCGTTGTTGTATTCCTAATCTTCCATTACGGTTATTAGGAACCCTAGCTTAATCCATGAATCATGAATTCTTCCTCATGTGTTCTCATTATGTTCATATGAAACTTTATGATTTTATTTTGCAAGTTACAATCATGTTTTCAAGTCAATTACATATGTATGATTATGAACTATTGTTATTACTCATGAATCAAGAATATGTTTACAAGCTATTTCATCAAACCATGTTTACAAGTTATTTCGTGAAATCATTATTACAAGACAAGTACAAGTTAATTCACGAAAATCATGGGCTTCTTAGCCAACTATATTATGTTAATGTTTTTGGGAGTTGCACAAATTACCGAGAAGGCTCAGATAGCCTGAAACTACGTAGCCACCGTAGGACAAGGATCGCTCCGCCCAGATAAGACGATACCTTAATTTTATACTGAATGGATCCATCAGGTACGTTACTACCTTATACTCTGGCAAGGTATGAGGGCTCTGCTGGTTCGGCGAGGTACCAGACTCCACGTACCCACGTGGTGATTTACTACCTTATACTCTGGCAAGGTATGAGGGCTCTGCTGGTCCGGCGAGGTACCAGACTCCACGTACCCACGTGGTGATATCACATGTCGGTTTATGAAATGCTCTCCCTACTTATCATATGCAGTCAGGCCATGTTACGTCAGGTCATGTAACCGAGTGTCGTGTTACGTCCAGGCCATGGTTCGGGGCGTGACACCGTTGTGGCGGTGCCTTAGGTTTCTTGAGCTACCGCTGCGGCGGCCAATTCTGGCGCCGTGGCTCTACCATCCTGGTGGTAATGTAACCGCTATAGCGGTTTATAATTCCGACCGTGAAGTTCTTGATACGTTGGGGTGTATTCAAGCCTTAAACCTCGTAGTGGACCTCTTACAAATCACCTTGGCATTTGGATTCCCCTTGCCATGATAATATGTGACTGAATGAGTTATGTTATTTAGGGTGAGTCTAACCATTAAATGAGAGGATAAATTGTACCTACGTTTGCGCTTGGGTCCTAAATTTATATGACAGATAACTTCGAGTGTGGAGTGAGATCCTTGTTCTAAACTAATAGGTTGAGGTAAGAAAGTGGTATGACGTGTACTAACGGATTGATCGATGTGTGTGTTGGGACTCGTCACCCTGCTATATGTGTGCCTTAAATTGTTCTATTGACCCAACTTGATGTCATGAGGAATTGGTAGATATTGAATTCTGCTTTGTCGTCTTTAATTTGGATAGTATTGCCATACCCATTGTTAGTACTTGAGTTATTGATATATGTTGGTGTACCCATTGTCAGTATTGTGATGTGATACGTTGTTGAAGTACCCCATTGTGGTACTTGTTATATTGAACTTGATTGATTTACATATGCATTGCACGGATTCTCTCATATTCATATTGCATGGCCGATACCCGGTGATGATCCGGTATCGTTGATTAAGCGAAACTAATATCTTGATAAACTCTTTTACTTGAGTGATTGTGAGAAGGCCAATGTCCAAGGTTCAATTCCGGAATCGTTGATTGTATGAAACTGATATTTGACAGACTCTCTTGCACTTGAGTGACTGTGAGATGGCCGATGTCCGATGTTCGATGTCCGATGTCCGATGATTTATTCCGGCATCATTGTTGCATGGCCGATTCCAACGATATCTCGGAATCATTGTTAGTGCATGAACTCCACGGGTCCCCCAGGGTGGTGCCGGTGAGACTCCCCCTGTGAGCAATTAGCCAGGATCCCGTCTGTCTGTTGGGCAAAGATCCGGAACGGGTGGCACTTAGATTTCGCGAGTCACGCTGGGTTGTGCTACCGATATGTCGATATTTCCGTCCGGAGTACATGTGTACACCTCATTTGCATAGCATGGCATGGCATTGCACTCACACCATTATTGTTCTGCATTGAATTATGACTTGATTGAGATTTTTTATGATTGGATTGTGATGGTTGGATTAGATCGGATATACTCGGACTTAACATAGTCGGGTTAGTTGCCTTAATTAGGTAATGATGAGTGTTTGGGTTTGGATTCGTTGTTGTACTTGATGAAGTAGCTATAGATCGTCCGGAACCTTATCTGTGTGTTCAATCCTTATGTGTTGTAAGGTAATGGGTGTCCTACTGACGAGTTGACCATTATGCTAAACGTATGATTAAGTGATAAGGAAAATGATATGGAAGTGACAAGATTGTTATGAGTCTGATTGGTGAGTATTGTAGTGAAATTAATAACAGAAATGGTATTGTTATAAATTGTGCGATAGATAGATGTATGAATTAGTAAAGTTGTGATCATGTCTTTCTATGAATTCTTTACTGATATGTGTCACTAACCATTGTCGGCCTATGATACTTACTCAGTACGTGTGTTTTGTAATGATATTGCACTTGCTACACCCTTTTTAGGCGTAGATTGTTTCAGGTATTTGGTTTAATGTGAAGAGGAATTGTACAGTGCCTATCTGGAAGGCCTCCTCCCACATCATCCGGGACGGAGGTTGAGTCTTAGAGTATAGTGGAAATTCTTAAATTATTAGTAGCTCTTGTACTAGTTTAGACTAGGTCATGGGAATTTGTATCGAGTCTGTAATCATGTAAACATTTGAGTTAATGAATGTATTACGAAGTTCCACTATTATTCTTAATTATTTATCCATTTTGAATGAATTGTTATTTTATTGCTGTGAATAATAAATGAGAGGGTTCGCCTACAGAGGTGGGAAAGGTAGGTGCTTGCATGGTCCCAAATTGGGTCATGACATAAGGAAAGTGAAAACCTAATTGTTTATATACATTTAAGGGCAGTTTGGTTATTTGGTTGGGGGAGGGGGGGGGGGTGTTAAAGAAGGGGTAGTTTGGTCTGTTCAAGGACCGGGCGGGTTTGACCCTATTTGCGCTACTAACTTGACCGAAAATTGGGCCATCTAGTGGCTACATTGTTGGTCTTCTCCATATTCTAATCCTATTCCGCAAACTTCTTTATAGAAATTTGTAACTTGAAAAGTATATGTAATAATCATACAATTAGTAATTAATAGTAATAAGCATATAGCTCAATAATACTAATTTACTAATAATAGCAAAACTAAAAATATATAGGTAATGTAATAATAGAGTAAGAAATATTATCTAGCTTAACTTTATGATTAACAAGTAATAAATATGTAGTAATGTGAGGGCAATTAAAATAGTAATAACAAAGTAACGATACTTATAAATAATTGCAGTAATAGTACTAACATAGTAGCGAATATAAAGTATTTAGTTTATCAATAAAATTGGAAGCCCAAGGAAATAAATTGAAATAAAGGAGGGACAAAATTGGGGACAACCATTAGTGAGAGATTGGAACAATAAAGCTTAGACCTTACCAAAATCAAATACGCACGATAAGGAATGTAGAAATTGGAATTTTCCTAAGTGTCCCATAGCCTCTCGAAGATAAGTACAGACGTCTCTGTACCGATCCTCAAGACTCTACTAGACATTGTTCTTGTACTTATGAGATCGATTACCTGCTCTGATACCAATTTGTCACGACCCAATTTCATATGTCGTGAAGGCACTAACTCCCACCAAGTTAGTAAGCCATCCACAACTTGCGAGAACCAAGTTATTTCAAATACTAGTTATCCTTATTTTCATAAAACACGATAATAGAGATACAACCATCCCCGAATCTAGTGTCACTAGTACAAGAACAACTAAATGAAGTATAAGTCTAGACATACATCCGAAAAGTACATAAGTTGTCTGAAATAAAAGACAACAATAAATATAACTGAAGAAGATTCGGTGCCACGGATCAACTGATGGCTAGCCCTGAATCGTCCAAATGACCCTCACAACTGTCAGCAGCGGCTCGAAATCCACTCGTACAGGAAATAGAATCTGCGGGGAACAATGTGTACTCAGTAGCATAGTCGATCGACCCTAATGAAAACGGAAACAAGGGTTGGCCTACAATTACTACTTCCACACTTAACTGCCATTAGTTCACAATAATAATAGTAATATATCAAGCTGTAATAATCCCAGTTTAAGCCTATGTGAAGCTTTTAATCCATAAGTACATTAAGTAACTGGATAAGCAACTAAGTCCTTGGTTTATCAAGAAATTACATAAGCACCCAAGTCCTTAATCCGTCAATCATCCAAAGCCAAAAAAGGCAATCCAAATCAAAGTCAAGGCATAATAGACAATCAACTTATTCAAGCCTCTATAACAACAAATGAGATAGGATGAATGATATGATATAAAGTGCAAAAGCATGTAATGCCAGGCAATGCAATGCAATGCAAGGCCTTTCCATCACCCGGTATACACGCGTTCGATTGTCAACGAATCGTGATCCATGGTGGACTCGCGAGGTCCATATACCACTGCTCTGAAAAATCCTCGGATCACGGTCTCCACATATCATATCTTAGCCCTTTGGGCTCATATCACTTTCAATTAGCCCATTGGCTCATAATCATCATCACTTCGTCTGAATCATTTCCCTTCGGACCTTTCATTAGTACCATCAAAGCATATGAAATGCCATGATAAATATGAATATGATATGCTCAACAACGAGAAACCAATGCAAATAGTAAAGAGGTCTCGTTGACCAAGTCAACCCCAAACGGCCAAAAATCAACTTTCCAGCCAAATGTCCAATGTGCCCCCAAAACCCTCGGGAACTTAACCAAATACGCAACCAGCCTATATTCGACATTCCGGAGCTAATGGAACCGACAAAATTCCCAAAATGACACAATTTCCCCCGATGTTGACTTTAGGCAACCCAATACTTATGAAATGCAAAAACTCTCGTTTTCTCACTCAAATCACATACGATTGCCTCGAGAATTGCCCCACCCATCCCCACAAGTCATATGCACTCTAACAAAGCTACGGTGAAGGTCAAAAGGGGTAAAATAGTCAAAAGCGCTAAAACAACCTAATGGGTCGTTACAATAGAGCATAGAGCATTTAGACTTTAGTTGCGGTAGTTGCACATGAGAGAATTCATAGATGACCCAAAGGTAATGTTAGTGGGGGAAATTAGGTAGACTGTTGATGTGCAATTAAAACCCAAAAGTTTAATGCGCATGCAGATTAAAAGAATGCCACGTAGCTTGAAATTTATTAATATCCTAAAAAAAGTACATTATTTTTAACGGAATAGGTGAATGGGATAATATTAAGTTATATGTCTTTGTATTTTAGCTTTAGAAAGAAAAAATAGATCTTTACTCAAAAAAGGAAAATTCTCACCGGAAAATATTTTATAAGGGGGTTATCGCTCTCATTTAATATGTGGAGGGGGTATCATTTCCCAACCCTTAAATGTTAGGGGGTAAATTGGGATTGACTCAAATTTTTAAAGCATGAAAAATCTTTTTATGTATATCATAATGCAATATTTCAAAAGGAACATTAAGATGGTCGTACTAGTAAACAGTTCAAAAGGCTTTTGACTTAACTATCATCATCATTTTGTGAGTTTCATATTAAATGATTGGGTGTTCTTGTTAATCCCTGAATTATAACTCCCGTAGATTAACCGATCTAATATGTGATAATTAGGATAACTTATTGAGAGGCATAGGAGATGAAAAAAGTCTTAAAAATGAGTTCGCTAACAAATGATCACCAGAAAAGAACATGCAAAAGATGAAAGTAGAAGCTTAAGAAGAATAAAATGTACCTTGACGAAAGAAATCAAAGCTGGAGATGGACTACAGAAAATGGATGATAACTCACTAAATTTAACAAAAAATACATTATTGAGCCTACAATATGATTATAATCGCAAAGACAAATCGGATATGTAATTTCTGATCAACATGACTACATGGTAGGTTTCGTATATATACTTCATTTGTTCAAAGTCACAATTGCTGCACGTTGTATTACCGAAGCCAATGTCATGGAGTACTTATTATGGACTACTGCACAAACAAGCCAACCGATTTTTAGCTAGTGATTTGAGATATTTTAGCGGTAAATTTTCGTAGCACCTTAAAAAGTACTGATAGCTGACCAGACCTCCAACATTAAGGAAGCTGATGAAAAACATTATTTATGGAGTAATATCTTCTTTTCGCATTAATTGTTTTTCATGCCTTTGTTCCTCAAATAAGTATATCTTTTATTTGGTTAAAAAGGTTTTTTATTGAATAATTCAGAGACTATTTTACCTAGTGCAAACATATAGTAATAAAACATTATTTGATGAAAAGAATATTTATTTAGTAAATACTAGGAGTATTGATTTGACACGAAGTTATAAAGCAAGATTTTGTAAGAATTTGTAAGTTTGAGAAATTCGTAAGTTTACCGGGTGATGTAGCATGCTACATAATCTTTCCAACATGAGAAAATTACTTTTCCGGCTGAAATGATATCGTGGGAGGGTTAAATTAATTTGAATGATTTTATAGTAGTAACAAAAAATTAACTTTACTCCTAAATTAGGTTAAGCTGAACGATTATTATAAAAACTGACTATACTAGCTAGTGGCTACTGCTACTCTACTAGAGCATATGGGGCGTCACTCAAGCCCGCACCTCACCTATTGACATTAAAATCTTGATATTTTCACCACCAAATAGTTGCTTTGGTACATTTAAAGGCAAAATCAAACTGAATTCAAGATTTTCAGGAGTGTCGTAGCGTCGTAGAATATATGAGTTATATATATGTTCGTTTTAAAAGTTTTCTTTTCTAGAAAGAGATCTCTGGAAAGTTTGAAAGGCTAAAGCTGGTGGCTTTTTGGTTTCTGGTTTCGAGGCACAGTTTAGTAATGCAAATCCAACCTTCTATCTCTTCGTGCAGGCCGTTGAACCATCTTCCATATCTACCATATCTACCCTGTATTCTTGGATCCAAGAGAAACAAATTACTCCTATTAGAGTTAGAAGCTTATATGATTACTAAACTTTATTTTGTCTTCCAAAAGTCACTCAAGAGAAAAGGTCATAAATAGTCCCTTATCTATAGGAGTAGGTCTAAAATAGTCTCTTAACTATATACTTACCGGTTTTAATCTTTTAACTATTTAAAAACTTATCAAATTTGGTCTCATCTATTTTTTTTATACAAACAGCGTACAAACTCATAAACCTTCGTGAGATTAATCGTTAAATCATTCCTCAGACCTATATTTCTCTCCCTGCTTCTTTTTCCTCAAGTTCATTCTTTAACCTCAACTTTTTTCCTCAAGTTCTCTCTCACGTTTCGTAACCGACGGACTGCGTCGGTTAAAACCGACCCAGTCCGTCGGTTTTGTTAAAAAAAAAAAAAAAAAAAAAAACCGACGATCTCACGTCGGTTTTTTTTTTTTTTTTTTTAAATTAAAGAATGAAATGTAGGAACTTGGAGTCAAACCCGGCTATGTTCCTTGGCATTAAAGGGCTTTACCACTAGACCACTGATATTTTTTGTTCATATACTTACATTGATTTAATTTATACTGTTTTTTCACTCTAAAAACCGACGGACTCTGTCTCCGTCGGTTTTTTTATAAAAAAATAAAAAATAAAAATAAAAAAACGACGGACTCCATTAGTTTATTTTAGAAAATAATATAACAAATAATTATATTTTTTCGCGCATTTTTGTGCAAAAATTAATCTACGCAGTCCGTCGGTTTTCTTAAAAAAAATTAAAAATATTATTGAAAATAACGACAGAGTCTGTCAGTCTTTCCGTCGGTTTTTTTTCTGTCGATTTTTACCAGTTTTAAAAAACAAGAGGAGCTTGAGGAAAAAGAATCAGGGAGAGAGAAATATAGGCCTGAGGAATGATTTAATGATTAATCTGACGAAGGTTTATGAGTTTGTACACTGTTTGTATAAAAAAAAAAGACGGAGACCAAATTTGATAAGTGTTTGGATAGTTAAAGGACTAAAACCGGTAAGTGTATAGTTAAGGGACCATTTTAGACCTACTTCCATAGATAAGGGACTATTTATGGCCTTTTCTCAGTCACTCAACTATGGATAAGTGACTTCTATAGTCACTCAATTTTGTTTTGTCTTTCAAAAGTCACTCAACTTTGAATAAATAGCCTTCATAGTCACTCAATTTTATTGTCTTCCAAAAGTTACTCAACTATGGGTAAATAACCTCAATAGTCAGTCAACTTTGGATACTTGACCTCTACAGTCGCTCAACTTTGAATAATTGGCCTTCGTAGTCATTTTAACCAAAATTGTAATTTCAAATACATATTTAATGACGTGGCAGTTTTAATTTATTTTAAATTAGAAAACTAGAAGCATCTAAAAAGGACTGTGGTTCCAGAATTTTTTCAAAGAGCTTAAAATGCTGCCGAGCCACATAAGTAGAAAACTAGAAGCATATAGGCGCTACTGTTCTATGAGCTAATTGTGCCCAACTTCGACCGAATGCTTTAGCCTGCCTTTGACGCTTACATTATCCTGTCAACACAGATACATACGTAAAATGAAATGTGACAATAATAAGCTCTGCTCAAATAAGATGTTCCATGCATTAAGGCTTAACAACAAAATTATTTACAGTCAAAAAACCAATGTTCCTTGCTAACATCCGAGGCTGGTCGGTTCATGCCATTCCAAAACTACATGGTGCAATAACATTTTCGTTCAACTCTAGTTCTTATTTCAGCAGAGAGAAAGTGAGGGGCACGAAACATGGTCAGCTTGAAGAGCCATCTAACAAACAATGTTCCCAGATTAACTTCAAGTTGTTTTCCAGCATTTCAAACACCAAATTTTCTTCGACTGTTTGCTTCTGCATTTTTGGCAGGAGAATGTGAATTCTATCAATTATTTCAGCAGTGAAGCGGCAATTCAGAAAATAATACAGAAAGGCTCATCAGTTCAACAATGAAGAGGCACTGCATGTTTGTGTTTGTATTTCCGTGGCACATGCAAATTGACGTACCATTCACTAACATGACCTACTGTGAAATTCTTTTAGGGACATAAAATTTTGGGTAATTCTATCCTAACAGGAAAGCAAAACCAGATTTGAATCAGTGGTAATTTTGTGTCGCTCCAGCTTTTTTGGATGAAGTTATTCCTAATTCAGTGGATAAATTAGTAAGTGTGTGCAGGATACAATAGCCTAAGCTAGTGATGGTTTCGAATACACCATACCAACATTGATGCATTATGAAGTGACATCCAAAATCAGAAAAGAAAAAAAGAAAAAAGAGATGCAATTACTTGTCAGGAAAAGAGAACCTACTCGTAACTGGGATACAATTCCAGGCATTTTCAGGAAAATCTCCCGTGTAACCTCACCAGTTGAAGATCTTAAATCAAATCGATCTGCATGCCGAAGCTTAAACCTAATTGGTGAATTTCTATATGATTTTGAAGTTGTGTGACCAATACCAATAGCAGCATATCGACCACTTGAAGAATCCTTGCCTAACGGCCATCTCAAGCCACCCTGAACTTCTGAGTCCAAAATGGCAGAACCAATAAGATCTTTAATTTCATTAATCTCCTCATCCTGAAAAATGCGAAGAATCATCTTAAGCACAGCACTCATAAAAAGAAGAATCTTCATACATAATGCATTAGTGGTGTACTTTCAGTTTAAACAGTGCAGGAGTCCAATGAGAAGATGAAAATTATTGCAAGTGAAATCAGTTACACAGGACAGAGGTCCTTGTTCACTGCAGTTAGAATATCCATGAAAAGTACACACAAAATCATACCATTACTCTCAAATCTATAGATTTTGGTGTTCTCGGATCCTTGCTATCCTGCTGATTTCATAGAAGTACTCGTTCCCATTAAAAAGATTCACGCAGTATAAACACTAGTGTTCCTAATAATGAGATTATTGTTATCCTATTCTTCATGTTGTGTTGTGAACTTCCCTTGATGATTAACCCAAAAACAAAACTATTTGTCTTCCACCTTCTATCCTCTCCTCAATAAGCCCACAACACTGAACGAAAAGGGGAAAAGGGAAGGAAGCAGGAAAGAAAGGGAGAGGAAGGTGACGAAACATAAAACCTGATGAGAGACATTATACATACTGAACACAATAAATTTAGCTGCTCACAGCATAAAAAATGTAGTACTGTAAACACCAAAGATGAAAATTAGATATGACACTCCCTAGAAAATTACCCAAACAGAAAGGCAGGTTCATGCAGTAGCCAAAAAGCATATCTCCCTCATAAGCTTGAAATCAGGACTTTATTCCTTACATAACTACTGAATAAAAGCTTCGGATATGATATATTTGACAGAGTTTGAAGTCTATATCCAAGATCTTTGATTTTTCTTCTTCTTTTTTTTTTTTTTTTGTTTTTTTGGGTGATACATACAACTTTTTCAACTTAGAAATGTTCATAACCAAGACCCTTGAAATGTGACTAGTAATTGCTATTACTGTGCCTACGTAAGACGAAAAAATATCACCCCAAGTACTAAATCACTGGACATTTATTCAACCTGGCAAGCAACACAACCTAGAAAGTATGGACCTCATATTAGACATGGTGAACGGAAGAAATATCAACACACCTCATTTGCCAACAAATTAAACTAATGTACTTGGTGTGTGAAGGCCTTTATATCTTATTAAGCCAATGACAGCAACATTCAGACGCCAAAGCAAATCATGTACATTGAGAAACCACCCTAAAGCTAAAGGGCTAAAAAGACTATCTTTATTTTTACATTATGACTTTTTCATTTTCCATTCCTGATCTCTCTCATTACTCACTGTAGCAATGCTTCATATCTAGTCAATTCCAGCAACTAGCGAACCCCAAATATAATGCACAGGTGTATTCAAGCTGCAGCTACAGCATTTAGTGCGAAATGCTATCACTTTACTGTTTCTTTTTTCATAAAGAAACATTGAACCTCAGAGCCACATAAAAGAAAAAGCAAGTAAGTTTGCACCAAAGAGTAATTAAATTCAGATGTTTGATTGTAATGTTTAGGAACTATAAATGCAGACATCTGGCAGACCTCACAATATGTGCTATGACTTACTATAGGTGAAGGAATAGCAATGAAGTAACAAACAAATGGAGAACTTAGTTCTAAATAACATAAACCCATTCTAGAAGGAAACATAGAAAAGTTAATTCTCAAAGAAGGAAATAACTTACAGATAAAATCATCTTGATTTTCTTGGTACATAGAATCAACCTCAGATCTGAACTCTTTCCAAGACAGCTCATATCTGCTACCATGTGGCGTACTCGGTTCGACTCAATCTTATAAAAAAGGGGGTCAGTGTCAAATGATACAGTTAAAGACTAACTGCAAGCAGTAAAGAGAGCAAAATAAAAGGTAAGAGGTGGTAAATATGATAATGATGATAATAATTGCTGCTTTGGTAAAGTTAAAAATAAGTAGTTAATTAGGTATCTTACAAGAAATTGCAGGTATAAAAGGTTCAGAGTACTAGAATATGCTTTAATCAAGAAGCAGCAGGAACCAAGGACTAACCTTATAGAGCTCAATCTTATTATGATCTTTGGCCACAGTACATTTGCAAGAAACAGTTGAATCAGGTTGCAACATATCAGAAAGCTACAAAACAAAAAGGATAGAGCTAACAGAAACAATACAGTAGGAGAAAGACATTTGTTAGAAGCTTGAAAATCGTACCCCTACGTTGTATAATTCTTTCCCTTGCACATATTCTAGCCCAAGTTTCTCAACTACTTGGTTTTCTATGTAATCCATATATGCAGCAGGAATATTTGTATAAAAGTTGCGTTCCATTTTTCTCACAGTTGTTTCATTCATTGGGGGTTTAGTTTCCAGGGATTCTTCACAAATTGAGGAATTCCTGCATCACAGACAGAGAGGGATTAAATGTTGACACATGCAGTGTATTTCAGGACCTAACAAACCAAAGCTTCAAAAACTATAAACTAGCGTGATACATTCAACATATGAGGTTTTGACATATAACATATAACTGTTAACTGGTAAAATAGATGCACAATGCTACAATATATCAGAGCGTGATACATTAGACATGAGGTTTTGACATAATTTATAAGTATGAATAGGTAAAAAAGATACCTACGCTACAATATATCAGAGGGTAGAAACATATCAGAAATCAGAAGTTTGAGGAACATAAATGTCTCTGTTCATTCCTCATAAATTTAGATATTCTTTCCTTGATGATAGCATCCACGGTGAGAATTGGGGATTGGCAGTAACCATGAGATATGATGTAGTTTGATACTAAATAGTAAAACCACCTCCCTTCCACCTAAAAAGTAAAAAGGAATTTTATCTAATCTTGAAGGAAATAAAGGTTGCATCTTGAGAAAACTTCCATCAGCATACAAAAGAAAGAAAGGAAGCAATTTGACCACTATATTTATATCTCTTCTTGAAGTGATATGAATTCAATGCTCAAAACAGTTGTGAAACTGACAATATTATACGAGAATGGTGATTGTTTACCTCCATATGCAGGGATCGATCAGAATGACGCTATAATGATTATCAAGACGAGATGGACTTAAAATCGCATGGAGGAAGATTATTTCAAAAACCTATAACATGTTGGAATCAATCTGGACTTACACACATAACGCAATGGAATCAAGGAAATATAAGGGCATTACTAACCATTCAGGACAAAGGATAGGCATCATTATACATATATTAGGTTCAGTCTTTACTAATGGAGTATTAGACTAGTCAAAACTAGTACATCAACATAGGATAAGTGTGCAATCAAAAGAATCTCTAGTTTTAGAAAACTCCTAACTTCCTTGCAAAACAAGATTCTGCATTATTCAAAGGAGATGAACCTATGTAGAGCGGAATGTATATGGAGGATTCAAATAGCTAACAAACTAGCTTTGGGTTGAGGCATAACAGATTGATCAATTATTTCCAAACAGTAATATGACTAGGAGACATGAACTTAAAGTATCGCAAAGACAGTGCGTGTTTTAGGGCATGAATGCTTAATCAAGTAATTAAAAGTATACTCACTTAACAATTCAAGCTTTTAAATGAGATGATCACACACTTCTAAACAAAAGACAAATAGATGAATGAAACATCTTCCAATAAGTTTGTTAGGGGGGGAAAATATATCATTGATTTCTACGATACAGTTTAACCAACCCCCTAACCACAAATATCGAGCAGATCCCAACAAATGAATATCTTTGTTACTTGGTCATCTATAGAAAATATGGCACTTTCCTAATGGTTGATTTGTTAGTTTACGCTCTTCATCAAAGTTTTTCTTTCGACACTCAGACGAACATTATCCCTTCGAGGATATCCGTAATCCGGTAAAATTAAGGAGCCAAGAAAATTCAGCCATGTGTCATCGTAATTTCACTTGATTTCTATTCCTTTAAATCCCCATTATAAGAGTCACTTAAACACTTCCCAACTTTCATCAGCAAGCTGTTTTATTCGTCTCAAGTCAAAAGGGGATCAATTCTGAGGGTAATTGACTTTGGCTGTTTGTCCCATCAACAAGCCATCCTATTTTTGTCCAAGGCTTTGGCTGTTTAGTACTCGCTATAAATGTTTTGAATTCAAATGAAACATCGTTGCTTTTCAGAGTACAAAAGAAGAAGACTGACCCATAAAAGAGAACTTTTCCGAAACGAGCAACTACAGACGGCTTTACTTGTGCCATATCAGCTTCCTCCATCTCACTCTTCATATGTTGAAATGACAAAAGTATGTCCGGCTTTACCTTTTCCGAAACCACAAGCCATGGTGCATCTATAAGCTCATTTGTTTCTTTACAGACACCTAGAAAAGCACAAATATTTAACAAAGGAAATTGAAATAATTAACATCTCAGAAATATAAATCAATGTTGAATTCCATGAAATCAGAGAAAGGATTCTAGAGATATACAGCATTTCTCGTATCAAACCCTGATCTACTGAACTAGACATCCCAGAACAAAACAAAGGTGGCCATAAGCAACCCAAACAATAGATTATTAATTATTCCTCCCACATCACAAATTTGTACCAACCACAGACCAGATATTCTAACTGTTGGGCTGAGACAGTCTAAAGATACTGTTAATAGGTTGTGTTATTGTCCACATTGGGCCAAGCCCGCATGGTTTTCCCCAAAAATGTCTCACACCATTAAGAGTATCCAACAACTTATAAGTAGCTCTTTTTTCTTTTCAGCTATCAATGTAGACTTTGTTCGCACACCCAACAATCTGCCCCCCGAACTAAGCTCTACATGATTATCATGATTCTACATGATTATCATGATTCACGTGTCAGAGATTCAACCATTCAGTATGTCACCCACATCGTCAAAGTATCTACGGTCACCGAAATCTAAAGGATGTGGATGCGTCTTCAAAGCTATGGGTAAATGTTATAAATTAGCCCATAGACGGACAAAGGCACTAAGCCAGGCCCCACGCCACACTCTGTCGTCTTCATACTCGTCCCTCCAAACCTCTGATACCAGTTGTTGAACTAAGACAGTTCAAGGCTGATTAAAGCATAACACAAGATATGACCTCCATCCCATTCAGTACACTGTATCCAAAAGTCTTTCCTTACTAAAGTCTAAAAGAAGTACTTTTCTATAAAGACGAGAGAAGTGTATATTCAACCATGTAACATATATATCACTGTGTGTCGGTCACCAATTCAATTCAGTTTAGGGTTGTACTTGTTGCATGCAGAATTGTAAACAAATTGAATATAAAGGGTTGGAGCAGACTGGCCATGACGATTATTCATTTTTTCTGGAAATTTTGTTTCACTTTATTTGAAAATCAGTTTTTAGCCATGAAAATTTCAAGGAATTTGAAAACACCTCAAAACCTATTTTCACTTTTTCCGATCACTTTTTGATTTTTCTGTTTTCAAATTTTGGCCATTTCAATTTGATCAAGTGTGCTAACGGCTTGAGTTTTGGGTCGGGTCATATCTTTTCAATTGAGTTTTATTTATTAGACAGATTCAAAAAAGAGTAAAAAATATATTATTCATGACATTTGAATTAGTGAAGCAATTTTTGCACTTAAAAAAAATATATGGGATTTAATTTATGACATTATGTGATTACCTACTATGAGATATTACTCCTTTAGATAAAATTTCGTTGTAGTTAAGAGGTAAATTAATCAAGTTGGATGATTTTGCTAGAAATTTTGGAGTATAAATCATATTTTATGTTTTTTAGAAAAACTACATTCAAATAACCAAATATTATTTGCAAAAAGTATAATAAAACACCAACTCCCACTTCAAAAATTCCAAGTAAAGTGAAAAAACATTTGGTTTAAATGGCCAAACGCCTACTTAGAAGTTGATGAAATTACAGATACAAATCCAAATTATTTAGAGATACAGTTAATGCAACATTTATCAAATACATTAGGACATATCTAAACCAGAAAGAAGTTTTCACAGTAATTTGACTACTCTTCCAGAAGAAGTACGTAGTACCTTCCATTAGAACCAAAGCTAACGGTGTTTGGCCTGAATATCGCTCGAAGTATTCGGTACAAACAGGTTGTAGCCTCACAAGAGATGAAAATAGCGAATCATTAGCCAAGCCAACAGAGAACCATTTCAAGATGGAAAATCTCCTGTAAACGATGTTTTTCCCGCGAAAATGATTCTTCTTTCTCCTCTGCTCCCCAAACGACGGCTTGACATTCAGAAAATCCGGTGTCGGAGTTGGATTCAGCAATGGAGAACCCGTTGTTTGCCTCTTGTGCGGTGGAATGTAAGCCATGCAGTGCAGATTATGATCACTTGCTTTGTCTATGGTCTTACTTCTTTCCCTTCACTCTCTAATTATAAGTCTCTGTGCAGTCTTACTTTCCCTTTTGTGTCCCCAAAAGAACAAAAAAGACTGCCTCCTCTTCCTTATACATTAAGTTTCCCAATTCTAAAATTCTACTCGCTCCATCTCAAATTATCTGTTCTGTTTATATTAAAAATAATTGTCTTAGAATTCATTATATCCTTAGTTAAGATAATATTTTAATAAAAAGAGATTATAACTTAGACATAAATAAGAATAAAGTAGGTCAAATGCCCCTCTTAATTAATTACATGTCTAAGTTATAAATAAAGATTATGATCACTTCCTGTGCGCTTTTGTGAAAGGTGGTCAGTTACTCAGGTTGTGTGATCATGGAACATTTTTGCGCTATATTTATGTAGAACCGCTAGAATATAGAAAGTCAAAAATACTTCAACAGACGCATTGTATTAAGTGCCCGTTTATCCTAGTTTTCACTTTCCACAAAAGTGTTTTGATATAGAATTGTTACAATGTTTCGAAATTTGAAAAATTCTAAAAAGCTGTTTTAACAATTTCATCTCAAATTACTTATAAAAATTTAAAAACAACTTTAATTTATATTTATGTCCAAACATAACTTCAATTTTCAAATACTCTCTCTATCTCGTATTACTTGTCCACTTTACCTAGACGCATATAGTCATAGCTACTGTTCTGTGAGTTATTAGTGTGTTGAACATTGAACCACATGCTTTTGACAAGTCCCTTTCCCTGTCAATGCAGATACATGTGTAAAATGAAATTTTACAACTCATGTAATAAGCTCAAATAAGATGTTCTATGCATTACAGCTTAACAAGAACAAAACGACTCCATTTTTTACAATAAAAAACCAATGCTCCTTACTAACATCCAAGGCCCTGCCCAGTTCATTCCATTTCAAAACTACATAGTGCAATAACATTTCAGCGTTTTCGTTCGAACTCTAGTTCTTATTTCAACAATCTACATCTTGTAATGTACAACCCACAATTGCAAATAAAAGGTTAAGCCTGCCTTCACCAACCGTACCCAACTTGTGAAAGTTCAACTTCTAGAAGATTCTGCAGACCATTCAACCAAACACGGTCAGCTTGAAGAACCATCTAACAAACAGTGATCCCAGATTAACTTCAGGTTGTCTTCAAGCAATTCAAACACAAGGCTTTCTTCGACTGTTTGCTTCTGCATTTTTGGTAAGAGGATGTAAATCATTTCAATTATTTCAGCAGTAAAGCAGCAATTCAGAAAATAAAACAGAACGGCGAATCCATTCAACAATGAAAAGGCACTGCACATTTTTGTTTGTATTTCCGTGGCACATGCAAATTGATGAACCATTCACTAAATTATGTTTAGACAAAATTATTTTTGGATGGTTTGTACCCAACTAGAACCAAAACCAGATTTGAATCAATGGTAACCTTGTCTTGCTCTAGCTTTCTTGGATGAAATGGCTTCCAATTCGGTGGATAAATCAGTAAGTGGATCCAGGATACAAGAGTCCAAGCTTTTGCTAAGAATACTACTACATGGTTTCTTTTTCTTTTTTAATAAGGTAATAAGATTTTACCTATCATATGGCTTCGAGCAACACCAACCCAACATTAATGTTTTATGCAGTCACATCCTAAATTGGAAAACTTAAAAATAAAATGAGAGACGTAATTGCATGTCAGGAAAAAAAAAAAAAAAACCTACTCGTAATTGGGATATAATTCCAGGCATTTTCAGGAAAATCTCCCGTGTAACCTCACCAATCGAAGATCTGAAATCAAATCGATTTGCATGCCGAAGCTTAAACCTAATTGATGAATTTCTATACGATTTTGAAGTTGTGTGACCGATAGCAATAACAGCATATCGACCACCAGAAGAAATCTTGCCAAAGGGCCATCTCAAGCCACCCTGAACTTCTGAATCCATAATGGCGGAACCAATAAGATCTTTAATTTCATTAATCTCCTCATCCTGAAAAATGCGAAGAGGCATCACAGAAAGAAGCATCTTTAACTATACATATAGCATTAGTGGTGTTCTTTCAGTTTAAACAGTGTAGGAGTCCTGATGAGAAGATGAAAAGTAAAGTGCAAATGAAAACACATTCTCCCATTTAAAAATCACGCAGTATAAGCCCAATTCATCAAGAAGCTACGAACCTAGTATTAGACACGGCGAACTGAAGATATATCAAGAGACCTCATTTGACAATAAAAAGAAACTTTACATACAGGGTGTGTAGAAGCCTTCAAGTATTATTAACCCAATAATAACTACGTTCAGACCCCAAAGCAAATCAAGTTTATCAAGAAACCACCCTAAGGGGTCGTTTGGTAGCTGGTTAAGAGACCACTTATTCATGTATTAGTCTCTGCATAAACTACTACAATGTTTGATAGCTAGTAAAGAAACGCCTTATTCATGCATTAATTTTTGCATACTTATCCCGCGTTTGTTAGCCAGTTAGGAAGTAAGTTATTTATATATAAAATTAGTACGGCGTTTGCTTTGCAATTTAGAAACCCGCATAACTAATACATGTATAAGTTATGAGGGAATCTATGTATTATTTTATGCGGGGTAGAAGATGGAATAACTAATACATGAATAAAAAGTTTAAATGTCAATATTACCCTTATCACTCCCCACTTAAATACTTTCCTTTTCTAAACAAATATTTTTATATAATTTTTAATGTAATATTTTAATTTTAATTGTAAAAAAATATTTTAATTTTAAAAAGTATATAATATTTATTAACTTTTAATATAACAAACCAACATTCAAAGAAATAATTTATGCATAACTACACCCCGCATAACTAATACCTCCATTACTAATACTTGCAAAACTAATACATGCATTACTAATACCTGCATAATCCTAACCAGCTACCAAACGACCCTTAAGGGTATAGGCCTAAGAAGAATATCTTTATTTCTATTTTTGTCTGTCTTTTTCTTTTACTTTTCCTTTTATCTGGTTTCCATCATTCCTCATTGTATAGCAATGCTTCATATCTACTCCATTCCAGCAACTAGAAAACTCCAAAATGCAGCTCTAGAGATCAATCCAAAATGCTATCAGCTTTGCTGTTCTATTTTCATTTTCATTAAGAAACAGTTAGCCCTCAAAGCCACAAAAAAGAAGAAAAACAAGATATTTTTCACCTAGGAGTATTTGAATGCAGTTGCTTGCAAACAATGTTTAGAAAATATAAATACAGACACAGGTAGACCTTACACATATGAGCTATGACATAACAAAGGTAAAAGAATGTAAGGAAATAACCATTAAATAGAGAACTTAGAGACCTTAAAAACATAAATCCATTCTAGAAGGAAAGACAGAAATATTACTATTAAATATGGAGGAAATAACTTACAGATAAAGCCATCTTGATTTTCTTGGTATACAGAATTAACCTTAGGTCTGAACTCTTTCCGAGACAGCTCATGTCTGCAACCATGTGGCGTACTCTGTTCAACTCAATCTTAAAGAAAAGGTGTCAGTGTCAAAAAATAGTTAGAGAAATACACTGCAAGAGTAAAGCATGCAAAACATATAGGTAAGAGGCGATAAATATGTTAATGACAATAATAATTGTTGTTAAACTAAAGATGAAAAAGAGAACTAAGAAGTTAGTTATGAATCTTAGAATAAATTGTAGGTGTAAAAGGTTCAGAGTATTAGATTACTTCATCAGGAAGCAGCAGGAGCTAAGTACTAACCTTATAGAGCTGAATCTTTTTCTGATCTCTTGACACAGTACATTTGCAGGAAACAGTTGATTCAGGCCTCAACTTATCGGAAAGCTACAAAACAAAAGGATAGAGAGCTCAAAGAAACAACACAGTAGGACAAAGACATTTTTAGAAGCTTGAATGTCATACCTTAATGTAGTATAATTCTTTCCGTTGCACATATTCTAGCCCGAGTTTCTCCCCTACTCGATTTTCTATGTAACTCATATATGAAGAAGGAACATCCGTATGGAAAGATCTTTTCATTTCTCTCAAATTAGTCTCAATCAATGAGTTAGTTTTTAGCGATTCTTTACAAGCTGAAGAAATCCTGCATCACAAAGAATTTGAGAAGGATTTTGAAACACACATCGCATACGAACGACCTAACAAAACAATGCTTCAAACACCACAAATTAAGCAGCGTGATACATATAACATATGAGGCGTTACATATAATATAACTATTTATACGTAAAAATGATACCCTATCTTGTGCCATTCTATGTCCCAATTTAAAGGATAACGCCAAGTGTCCATTCAATGTAGTAGTATCTTTGTGATCTTTTAATGTTGTAGGTCCAGGTGTGATTAGAAGGCGTTGAAGACATATTAAGTAACTAAAAGTGCGCTTTATCCACCAGCTTAACCTTTTAGATGCGGCCACACACTGCAACATGGTGTCAAAGTAGACAAAGATCTTAGGTTCAAGTCTCGCCTGAACTCATCATCAAAAGGAATCTTTACGTGCTTATCCCATCACACAATTACTATCCAACTACAAAATATCTTTGTTAATTGGTCATCTATAAACAATATTACACTTAAGCTAATGGTTGAATTGTTAGTCTATACTCTTCATCAACGTTTTTTTTTTATTTTGACGTTCAGTTAAGCAGATTTCCTTTGTGGATGTCGGATAATATTAGGGAACAAAAAACATTCAGCTACGCATCATCCTAATTGCACTTGATTTTTATATACTCTAAATTCCCCATGATAGGAATTGCTTAAACATTTCCCAGCTTTCAATATCAAGCTATTTTATTTGTCTCGGTCCGAAAGGGGAAGAATTCGAGGGTACTGAACTAGGAGAAACAGCCACCCTATTTTTTATCTGGGGTTTTGGCCGTGTAATACACAATAAATTTTGAATTCAAATGACACATTGTCGTTCAGAGCAGAAAAGATTCCAAGTGTTAAAATTTCCCAATTAACACAACGATAAAGCATAATTCCTGTTTAGCTACAGAATCTATCTGACGCTAACCTGTTTCTTAGTAGTGGATAAAGCACAACATGTGATCAAATGAAGAAGACTGACCCGTAAAAGAGAACTTTTCCAAAACGGGCAACTACAGAGGGCTTTACTTGTGCCATATCAGCTTCCTCCATTTCACGCTTCATATGTTGAAATGACAAAAGTAAGTCCTGCTTCACATTTGCAGCAACGAAAAGCCATGGTGTATCTATAAGCTCATTCGTTCCTTCACTGCAACCTGAAAAGTATACATATAGATGAAGATCCTGAACTAAGATCTGAAAAATAGAAATACAAAAACTGAAATCCACAAAATCAGACAACGGATTTTAGAGATATACACCACTAAAATAGAAAGCCCAGTACAAACAAAGGTGGTCATAACAATATAAACAACACTTTAATGAAAGTAGGTATACGCGCCTTCATATACTTTACTAGCTACTTGGTCCTGTTACACATGGCAGTAGTAAAGGTAATTAGTCAAGGTGAGAAAATGTAGTTGGGATTCATTTAGCTTTATGTTAAATCCCCACTGGATACGACAGACACTTAGGAAATGCATCGGCTTCTCTACCAATTACTACAAATCAGGGGAAAATGTCATACATTGACTACTCCAAATCACTTTAAAACAAAAAAAAAAAAAAAAAAAAAAAAAAAAAAAAAAAAAAACTTCTTGCAATTGTGACCATCTCCTCGACAATAAGTACTTACTCACTCCCAATGTTTACATAAAGCAACTTAACCTTAATAGTTAAATATTAAGGTAATAATTAACATGGTTAAGTGATAAGGAGTTCAATATGGATTTACCTAGGTCAATTTATGGCTAATCAATAAAGGATTTTATCTTCGAAGCCCATTGAAAAGGCAATGCAAGAGAAGTCATACAAATATGTAGGGGCGGGTGTTCGGGCAGTTGAATTGGATATGAAGAGTTCGGTTTGAATTTTCGGTTCTCGAATTGATGAAATTACAATCTTAATCCAATTCAAATAAGCTCGAATGGGATTGGATATTATAAGTTCAGTTTCAGGTTAATCGGTTTTGATTTTTGATCCCTAAAGGCATGCTTATTAGGAACGAAATTGATGTGCCCCAGTTACCAAGTTATATGTCTTAGCATAATGTGAAACCAAATATGTGGATTCAACAAAAAGTTGGTATCACTAAACCAAAAGGTATTAAGTCCAACTTTACAAGCTATAGTGTATTTAATTTGGTAGAAAATTCTATCTTGGATTACTATTATAATGGGTAGGGCTATAGGGTACTAATCTATTGGACCTGTGGACTAATTAGTATTGGGACATGTTATATGGGTAGGACTAAATATAAGGTATTAAAAATTTAAATTTTCGGATATCCAAAAATTTGAAATACTAAATCTGGTATCCAACCCCAAATTTTAAAAATTTAAAAAATAAAATTCGAAGTCCAATCCATAATCCAAAAATCCAAACCAAATATCTAAAAAATTCAAATTTCGGTTTGGATTTCGGGTTGGCCCAAACTATGGCCACCCCTACAAATATGGTTGAATCTTTGGATGCCCTGAAAAAGATTTGAGGTGCTCGGGATTTGTGTTTAAAAGACAAATATATGTTGCTTTTATTGATTGTGTAAATTGGCTGTGGTAAGTTTATATTAAGGAAAACAGAAAGACGCCTTAAAACTTAGGATAAAAACAGGTAGCTTTATAAGATGATCTTTTTTTCCATTTATTCCGTTTATGTTTCCGGAATATTAGTTTTTCCAAGGTTTTCTCAGAAATATTAGGTCAACCAAATTTAATTTCATCCGTATAGAAGTTGTAGCTCACGTTCAAGAAGTTGCATCGCATTCCCCACATTGTTTGTACCCATCTAGTATAGCCGATAATATGGGAGAAAAACTCTCTAGGTACAGCCACTCGAGCATAAAACTACAAACGATTAATGAAGCATTTGTCAAGTACGGTACAACTTGTTTGGATGGTTGTTACACATTGAATTGTACGTTACACATTGAATTGTACTGTATTGTTTTGATAAATGTAACATTTGAATATATTGTATCATTTCCCATTGGCACATAATGTCACACATGATCAGCAATCTAAAGTAATTCTACGATACGATACAATAGACAACAACCATCGAAACAAGCTACTCCCGCCGTTCCCTTTTTGGCCTGTCCCAAAAAAGGGTGAAGTTTTCCAATTTCAACATGATAAGTTTACGATCATAAGCCTCTTTAATTTATGATCACAAGATTAAAAAATCATTTTCTTTTTTTTTTAAATTCCATGCTGAGTCAAACACACTTAAATTGAGACGGAAAGAGTATTAGTAGAAGCAAAACGACATATCACTACTCTTCTACAGAAAGAAGTAGAAAGTAAGTGGCATACCTTGAGTTAAAAACAAAGAGAGAGGTTTTTGGCCTGATCTTAGCTCAAAGGAGTCAACTGGAACAGGTTGGAGGGTCACAAGAGACGAAAATCGAGAATCATCAGCCAAGCCAACGGAGAACCATCTCAAGACGGCATCATCAGTGTAAACGACGTTGCTCGTGCGAAAAATCTTGTCCTTTTTTCTCTTGTGATGATCCCAAAACGAATTGAGATTTACTTTTTTCCTGAAGCTAGCGGGTATTAGAGACTCCGGTGCAGGAGTTGGTTCCAACGGCGGCGAACCCTTTGTTTGCCTCTTGTGCGGAGGAATGTAAGCCATGCAGTGCAGAGTATGATCACTTGCTTTGTCTAGTCTTACTTTCCCTTCACTCTCCAATAATAAGCCATTGTGTATTCTTACTTTCCCTTTTGTGTCCCAGAAGAAAAAGACGGTCTCCTCTTTCTTATATACTAAGTTTCCCAATTTTAAAATTCTACTCGCTCCATCTCAAATTGTTTACTAAAAATAATTATCTTAAATTATTTATTATCTTAAAATTCATTATATCCTAGTAAAAATAACACATAAATAAAATAAATATTCAAACGATGAGGAATTATAACTTAGACCAATAAAGTAGGTCAAATGCCCCTCTTAATTAATTTCATGTCTAAGTTATAAATAAAGATTGTGATCACTTGCTGTGCACCAGTTGCTCGGTTTGTGAGATCATGGAACATTTTGGCGCTATACTTATGTAGAACCGCTACAATATAGAAAGTCAAAAATACTTCTAATAATTTAGTCACTTACATTGCAAAAAAATAACTCAAAACTTACATTGCAAATCTTTAATCCATATATTATAACCCATATGCACCCATATACAGTATGATACAATATTCTCATATACTTATATACACCCATATATAATATTATACATCTAGATTTAGGTAATTTCTAATCAGATCTGAGCCACCGCAGGGAGGAGGCGGCCAGATCTGAGCCACCAAAAAATTGGCGTCGTTGGAGAAATTATGTTACTCCTTAATCACTAAAACAACAAAATAATGGAAAAACCTTGTGTTTGCGAGCGAAATCTTCAAGCTGAGACCGAAAAGTAGCAAGCTGCTCTTTCGTAAGATCTGTTCTCAATTTCGCCACATTTTCACCTAACGATCGATATTGATCCTTTAATGATGATCACAAAAACAAAATTTAGATTATTAAACAACAAAAACATACTAAATCTTTTTATTTAAAAAAGTGAAAATATGTAAATTTAGGTCACGAACCCTAGTTGCGGCGGCGTTCTGCAAACCTCCGATTCCCGGTCCTCCAGATCTAGATCTCTCTGTCTTTTTCAATGGTGCCGACCGCCAGCGTCGGCGCTGTCGTTGGGATGGCGGCGAAGCGAAGAAGAGAGGGGAGGGGGGAAGAGGATGTAGTGGGTGGAGAGAGAGAGGGAGGAGGAGGGAGTGGGTCATTTTTTGAAAGATTTAGCAAAATGAGTCAATTTTGGTTGCATTGCTACCCTAATTGACATAGGGTATAATTTTTTCTTATATTAAGTGCCCGTTTGGCCTAGTTTTCACTTTCTGGAAAAGTGTTTGAATATTGTTACAATGTTTCGGAATTCGAAAAATTCTAAAAAGCTATTTTACAATTTCATCTCAAATTACTCACAAAAATTTAAAAACAATTTCAATTTGTATTTATGTCTAAACACAACTTCAATTTCCAAATACTCCCTTCGTCCCATATTACTTGTCCACTTTACCTTTTACATGCCCTTAAAGAACTCATAAATAGAAGTGTATTTTTACTAACCCTTATCTCTCTCAAATTAATTGCACGATAATCAATATTGGTTACTTTAAAAAAGAATTATTGTTAAGGGCAAAGTAGGAAAAATTTAATTAATTCTATCTTGATTTTGTATGAACAAGTAATTTGAGACAGATAATTATAGTAATGTGGACAACTAATATGAGACAGAGGGATTACGATTTTCAACTTAAAACCAAATACTACTTCCTTTTTCCAAATTTATATCCAAACGCCCACTAAATATCTAGATTCCCAAAATGAGCATTCACATTATTTTTATCTGGGTTAAGACACACACCGATGACCTTTGAGCTTCTGCCAATTACACAGTTCTACACTGGTTCATTGAATTAGGAGTATTAGATTTGATTTAATTTAATTTTAAAAGCCAAAGAGCCTGTAAATTAGGAGTATTAGATTTGATTTAATTTAATTTTAAAAGCCAAAGAGCCTATATATATTAAATTAAAGCTGGAAATGAAAACGGTGAGGTGGCACTTTCTAAGGCCAAAAAATATATTTCCTTTTTCTCCTGTCTTTTTTTTTTTTTTTTTTTTTTTGGCTTTTTTCCCTTATTTTTCAGTTTTTCTCTTATATGATTTGAAGGTAAAATATTTAGAAAGACCACAACCATTATTAACCAATTAAATGGACAACTAATACTTGTTAATTTCTATTCCATCTTTCAACCGTTTATTGCTCATTTCATGTTCATGTGCTAATCATTTTAATCTCCAATTAAAGTGAATAATTAGTCTATTAATAATGTCCATGCTTTTTTATCTTCTTCTGAAGTCGTTGTATTTCCTCAAAGTTTTCATTCATTTGTCACTACAATGCTTCAGTCTTGAAGATGAATCTAAAAGCCTAAGATTTTTTATTTTTTTATTTGCTCTCTATGTATGTATTGTAGAGTTTTAGTTGTTAAATAAATCATCTTATTTGTTTTGATTTATTATGTATTAAACTGGAAATGGATGATGTATTATGTACCTACAGTGATTATTTTTGGAGCGTAGCCATACGTTAATTGTCGACAGAGAAGTTAATGTAAGAATGATGATCATGAACAATATTTTGAAGACCGATTTTTTATTTAACACGCGGTACGGATTACTTTTTTCTTATTCTGTTCCTTCTTCTACATAAATATTATCTGAGTTTTCTGAAATTTTTTGTTTATTTACTTATATGTATTTCTGTAGGGAACCACGCAATTTTAGTGGGTTGACATAATCACTAGCAAAGATTAGAGCTACGTACTTTGTATACTTTGAAATCACTGGAATCGAATTTGTTTATAATATAAGTGACTTGAGATTCATCAAGATTGGACCTATGTAAGTGCGCGTTTATCTAAAGAGACCACAAAGGATGTCTGAACAAGTATTTTCTTCTAAAAGACTACAATTTTTTATGTTTTAAGTTTTGAGTTTCTTTCATTCCCTATTTTCTGAATTTTCTTGAGAGTATTAATCAGGCTTGAATTTTTGTTTCTATAGCTTGTAATAACTTATATTTGAGTAATTGTACTCAATATCAATTTTGTTTGAGGCGCTACTATTATTTTTTTTAAGATTATTTAGACATAAAGTTGTACTACATAAAACAATTCAATTTTACTATTTCAGATTGATAAAGTTGATTTTTTACTTTTTGAATTTTCTGCCTACCTAGAGTAAAAGAACATTAAGTCCTTCAAAATTTCAGTATCCTCTCATTATTTATGCAATTTTAATTAATCAAGCTTGAATAGATTTGGTAATATAAAATTTGTTAGTAGTTATCTGCTTTTATATTTCAATAGTTTTGTGTTTATATTTTCGAAAAGTAAAATTTAGTTGACTAGGTCGTATACATGACAAACACTTCTACTTTGTTATACCCCGCGTTTGATACACTGAGTTCCGCTGTAAGATAGCCGACGTGAAATTAGTAAGTAAGGATGTTGTCAAGGTTATAAGATTCTACATGATTATTCCACATATGCGGGAGTTTAAGTGGTGTACAGCAAGTATCGGAAGTTGGGAGGTGAAAGAAACCAGAAAAATTTTGAGTTCTGCAGCAGAGTAATTCGACGGTCAAGTCGACGGACCGTCGACTGGTCGACGAGTCGTCGACCTTCCCGTCGAAACTCTGAGAGATTCAAAAGCTCCCGCTGGTCGACTATGGCGAGTCGACGGACCGTCGACCCGGTCGTCGAACCGCAGGCGGTGGAAAGTTTTTTCTCTCGTATAAATAAAAGTCCCACGACTTGGATCATTTATTTTCATCAAAAATCAGACCTTTCTAGATCCTTCAAGTTCTCTCTACACTCTCCACTCATCCATACACTTCCTAAGCCAAATTCAAGTGAAAATCAAGCCTTGGAACCCTAAGATAGCTCATCAGTGATGATTATCTTTGTTCTTAATTAAAGTTTATGGTGGTTTTGGTTCAAAACAAGATTGGGGGAGTTAGGGTTCTTCAAGATTAAGGTATGTTCTCTCTTTCTTTCTTATGTTGAGTTGATTTGGAGATTAATAAGTCATAAAGGTGAAGGAAATTGTGGTAGAAAAGGTTATGGGACATGGTGTTGGAGTTGTTGGTTGTGAATGAAATTTGAAAGGAAGTTTTGGATTGTTTTAGGTGCAAATTGCATATATTTTTCCTAAATATGGAAACTATTGATGTTGTTATTGTTATTGGGAGTTGTTTTGGAATTTGGTGGAAGTCGATAAAATTGGGGAAGTGTTGCCCAAATTCCGCTAGCTCGTTAGTTACACTAGTTTGAACTTAAGAGTGTTTTCAAGACTTAACCTTAGCATGAATCCTCTTGAATGTAGATTTGCGAGCTTGGGAGGAGAACGTTAAGTAATTAAGGAGACGTAAAGGTATGTTAAGGCTAACCCTTTCTTTCTAAAGGCATGATTTCTTTATTGTGAACCCATCCATGATATCCATAATGCCCTATTTCCTAGAAATGCTAGAAGCTCATAATTCTCAAAGTTCTCATGATATTGTTGATTTTGTTTATCGTCGTTGATCTCATCTCATGATAGTTGACCTCTAAGGAAAGATATAGTGATAATGATGATCCCATAATGGTAATCGGAGGTTCACCGACCTTATGTCACTCCGATAGAATTGTAATGCTTCCTTTGGATCCTCATGTATGCCATATATGTATATTTAACTATTTTTCGACACCGAGCCTATACGGTCGGGTATGATAACTATTGTGCACACCACTGCAGTTGGGTACGGACAACACCGAGCCCTGTTACGGCTAAGTACGGATAACACTGAGTCTTATTATGGCCGGGTACAGACAACACCGAGCCTATATGGCCGGGTATGGTATCATTATATGTATATGTATGGAATGTTTCCTTTAGAGAAAGGTTAGGTATGCATGACAATCGTCTTAAGAGGTACTATGAGGCATAAATTGCTCTATTTATTTTATGCTATCTTCATGCTGCCATCATGTTACTATTCATGCCTTACATATGCAGTACATTGTTCGTACTGACGTCCTTTTGCTTGTGGACGCTACGTTCATGCCCGCAGTGTCACAACCCAACTAGAGGGCCATGACGGGCACCCAGAGCTAACACACCGAATACCTTGAAACATACATCTCATAATCATTTCTGGGTGGACCATAAAGATAGCTCATGGATAGCATAATCTGTAAGGACATATATCACAATATAATGACACATCTCTATATAATCTTCAATAATTATGCCCATCGTCACCAGCCGACAAGGCTATTAAAATATTATACAACAATATGAACTGGTAGGGTTATGAAACGTCTAACGGTACACACATGACTACGAGCCTCTACTGTGACCATCAGGACCAATATCAAATAGATGGCAACTCCGAAATAAGTGGAGTACTCCTGAGAATCCGCTAATAAAGCACCTACAGATCAGGTCCGCCTACCTGTCTACCTGCGGGCATGAACGTAGCGTCCACAAGAAAGGACGTCAGTACGAATAGTGCACTGAGTGTGTAAGGCATGAATAATAACATGATTAAAGCACGAAGAATAGCATAAGATAAAAGAACCGTTTATATCTCATAATACCTTTTAAAACATTTGTCATACTCATTTACCCTTTTTCTAGAAGAAACACTTCTTACATCCACATGCTTACATATGCAATAACTTACAATACAATACAATACAACATCGTACCTAGCCATATAGGCTCGGTATTATCCGTACCCGACCCTTTGGGGACTCTGTGGTATCCGTATCCGGCCCTTTCGGGACTCGGTAGTATCCGTACCCGGCCCTTTAGGGACTCGATCACACATGACTATATATATACATACATAAGAGTACATAAATAAAAGCACATCATCAGCATCATTATCATTATCACTACATCTTTCCTTAGAGGATCAACTATCGTAAGATGAGATCAATGGTGTCATGAGAGTATTAAGAACGATGAACTTGGATAGCATTGGAAATGGAATTATCATCATCGTTATATATCACCTCGAAGGAACAAGTATTATGAGGTGTGATCAACAACAATGGATAAAATCAAGGAAATCATGAAATAAACTCAATAATCTCATAATAGCATTAAAATCATAAGCTTTGGAATCTCTAGAAATGGAATCATCATCATCACGTTGATCATAGAAAACATCTCATATGTAGTATCATAAGAAGTTTTTAAGAATCATGAACTTCTAACTTTTGAGAATAAGAATGTTATGGAAAACATGTGTGGATTCATAAGGAAAGAATCATGCCCTTAGAAATAAAAGGGACTAGCCTTAACATACCTTTTCGGTCGCCTTAACTTTAACTATTTAACGCTTATACTCCCAAGCTCGTAAATCTACATTCAAGAGAATTCATATTATTGTTAGGCTTGTCGTCATATGCTTGTCTTAAGCCCTCAAATTAGTTCCTTTTAAAATCTGCCAAAATTCGGGCAGCATCTCCCTTGTTTATATCCCTAGCCCGAAATCACAATACCAACAAAACAAAAACATTAGCAATACTAATATCAACATGATCATCATCAATACCAAAATACTCCATAAAACATCCCACACGATGTTTTTCAACATACAACAACAATATACACTTTCTTTCTTCCCAATCAAGGAGCATAATCTCATCAACACACCAACATCATTAGATACCATCCATATACATGTAAATCAGCCCAACCACACGGCCACAACATGCTCAAAACAGTCCATAAACACAACAACTACAACACAACACTTTATGACCTTTCCTCCATAACTATTTTCACTTTTAAGACTTGCTAAACCTTCAAACCAACTCAACATAAGAGATAGGATGAAGAAAATACCTTATACTTAAAGAAATTTAGCCACACCAACTTTCTTCAAGACCAAACTCACCACAACATCAAGTAGAAGCAAGAACAATCACTTTTCATAGACAAGTTTGGTGTAATCTTGTTAAATTCTTGATTTAATGGGTTATAAATGTTTGGGGGATGTGTTAGGAGATTTCTATAACTCATGGGAGTGTAAAAAATGCTGAAAAAATCGGGTTGATGGGGTTTTTATACCCCTTGAAAGTAGGTGGAACCGACTTTCCCAAGTAGGACCCGCGGACGTCATTTGGCAGTTTGGAGGGTTATCTTAAAATGGCTATAACTCCTTACTCCAATGTCGTTTTGACGAGCGGTTTGTTGCGTTGGAAACTAACCTCGACGAACTTAATTTTAGGATTTTGAAACACCTTAAAACTCCTAATATACCTGGAGATATATCCCTCCAAATTTGACCCAAAATTCTATCCAAAATTCTGCCAACTTTTTTCCAAATTTTTGACAAACTTATTTCCTTCGGTTGCTTGGTCCCGGAATCTTCACAAACTCTCCATACATGATATTTATCATTAATCATACTTGATAATGGTCATATCCTTTGGTTCTAAGGTTGTCCTTTCCGATTACGACTTACAAGATCGTAATTCATCCTGTGCTTTATTGTTACGTACTTCTCATGGCTTGTATCTCCCAAAGGTCATGGGACGTCTCCAATACTCCATTAATATGGTGAATTACATGGAATGATCATGCT
Organism: Lycium barbarum; assembly: GCF_019175385.1. Classification (NCBI taxonomy): domain Eukaryota; kingdom Viridiplantae; phylum Streptophyta; class Magnoliopsida; order Solanales; family Solanaceae; genus Lycium; species Lycium barbarum. Next base: position 37,185,833 of record NC_083346.1, read on the forward strand.
CTGAAAGTGCGAGGTCTAACATCCTTCCTCCCTTAGAAACATTCGTCCTCAAATGTTGTAGCTTGTGAGCTTACGATGCTATCATTTTTTCTTGAAATGGTTGTCCTTATTTAGTTGTTGATCTCCATGCTCTTATACTATGGGCTCATTAGTCTTCTTTCATATTCCCTTAACTCTCTGTCAAACTCACCTATTAATTTCATGTCCTCGTGTATGTAACCGGTGGTCAACTGATATCCAGCTATCGTCCTGTTCTCATTAAGGTGGTCTCAGCTGATGATCGCTACGGCTCTCCGCTGATCTTGCGAATATTCTTAATTGTTGTACTCTTTTGCCTTGCTTCTTATTTCTCTACTAGTGGACAAACTCTCTTGTTCAAATATTGCACCCTTCCTTGCTTCCTTCTTTGGTGCTATTTTAGATTATCCCTTTTTGTGCTAGTCGACCTTATATACATTTCATATCATCTCCTTTTAATTCCTTGGTTGGACCCCCCCTTAATTCCTCACAATATCCTAATAGTTCCACCTATGGTAGCGCCCCGATGATTTGCAATAGCATTTCCTAGCTGATGACTTATTATTCTCAGTGATTATTTTACTTCAGATTGTCCATCCCGACATCCTTTCATAATCGATTCACAACAACAACCTCAACACAATCCCTCATATACATGTATATAATAGTTCCTCATCATTATTATTATCCCTCGTAGTAGAATTATACTCGTGACATACTAATAATCCCAGCTCAAGCTAATTTACAACTCAGAATATTATCAAATTCATATAAATTTCCTCCAAATTCCTTTCCTCAGATCTTTACATAATTACAATATAAACTCATAAACATGGGACTAAGATAAAATCTTACTTAATCATAATTTCCTTCCAATACGAGTATGCTTCATTCCTTAAGTCCTTGGCTCTCTTATACCGGTGACTAATTGAGACTTAAACTAACCTCTATTCTTCTCCGGCTCCTTATCGTCGTCCTTGCACCGTTCTGTTAGCCATTTCATCATAGCCATTGACCTTTCTTCTTCATCATAGATCGTGCAATAGATCCATGATATAAGAATTTTCCTTTTCTTAATCGTGCATTATGTTTTCAGCGATGCCTATGAAGAGAAAAGCTACAACAGCCCAGAAGGGCAAAACAGTGGCAGGTAGGAGGACTGAGCAGGTACCGCCGATAGATATAGAGGAGGGAAAGTCTCAGAATGAGGTTCCATCTCAGTACTCTCATACTCTACCCATTTCAGAGGAGCACGAAGGAGCCTCAGCTCCAGCTCTGACACCCCCAGTTCCTCCACCAGATGCCTCAGGCCAGAAAGTGAGAAAGGCCATCAATTTGTTGACCCAGCTAGTCACCGCTTCGGCCCAGCGGCAAGGTACAGGTCATGGTGATAGAGCTGTCAGTGCCAGAGCCCATGATTTCATTAGTTTGAACCCTCCAGAATTCTTTGGGTCAAAATTGGATGAGGATCCACAGAGCTTCATAGATAGAATGTTGAGAACATTGCGGGTAATACATGCTTCGGATGTTGAGTCGGTAGAGTTGGCCTCCTATAGATTACGGGATGTTGTGGTTCATTGGTATGCTGTTTGGATGTCTTCTAGAGGAGTTAACGTACCTCCACCAGTATGGCAAGAGTTTGTAGATGCTTTCCTCCAACACTATTTGCCACCAAAGGTTCGACGGGACAGAGCTGATAGGTTCTTGAATCTTAGACAAGGGAATATGAGTGCCTAAAGTATAACCTTCATTTTAATTCTTTGGCCACGTATGCTCCAACCGTGGTAGCTGATATGGGAGATCGCGTACACCGGTTTGTGAATGGTTTGGGGTCACATTTGATTGATGATTGTTTGACGGCCTCACTTCAGGAAGGTATGGATATTTGTTGCGTTCAGGACATGCCCAGAATTTTGAAAAGTGGAAGCAACAGCGGAGGAGTGAGCGTGAGCGTGAGCATGAGCATGATAGGGGTTATAGTAAGAGGGCTAGATCCTCAGGTCCAGGTAGTAAGTTTAGAGGGGGTCAGAGGCAGCAGTATTCAAGGGACTCAGGCCATTCAGTGGTTAGTGCACCTCCACGATTTGCGGGCCAGAGATTTGATCATCTTATTCACTCCGAACCGGGTCAGAGTTTCAAAGCTTTGTGTTCTCAGTATAGGGGTGATTCAGGCCAGATAAGGTCGTGGTGCACTCAGTGTGGTAATCTACATTTGGGATAGTATCAATTAGGTTTAGATGTTTGTTATACTTTTGGTTAGCCAGGCCATATTATGCGTGAGTGTCCATTTCAAGGTGGTAGAAGTATGGTTCAGCCCACAGGGTTAGCAGCTGGTTCTTCGTCATCTGTACGCCCTCCGGGGCAAAGCTCATAGACACCAGCAGGCTGTGGTAGGGGTAGAGGAGGAGCGTCCAATTTGAGTGGTCCTCAACATCGTATCTATGCACTGGCTGGACGATAGGATCTTGAGTCTTCCCTCGATGTTGTCACAAGTACATTATCAGTATCTTCTTATGACGTATATGCATTGATTGATCCAAGTTCTACATTTTCATATGTTACTACTTATGTTGCCGGTCGATTTGGGGTGAAACCTGAGTCAATTAAACCTTTCGAAGTGTCTACACCCATTGGTGACCCAGTGATAGCTAGTCGGGTATATAGAAATTGTGTGGTTATAGTCTGTGATCGTCGTACTAAGGCAGATCTGATTGAGCTCAATATGGTAGATTTTGATGTCATTATGGGAATGGATTGGTTGGCTTCTTGTTATGCAAATGTCGATTGTAGGACGAAGATGGTTCGTTTCCAGTTTCCAGGAGAGCCAGTTCTAGAATGGAAGGGTAATAAAGCATCGCGAGAGGTAGGTTTATTTCCTATCTCAAGGCAAGAAAGATGATTGTTAAGGGTTGTATTTATCATCTAGTTCGGGTTTAGGATATGGAGGCAAAGCCACCAACTCTTCAATCTATTCCAGTAGTGAATGAGTTTCCAGATGTATTCCGATTCCGGACGAGCTTCACTGTCTTCCACCAGAACGGAAGATTAACTTTGCTATTGATGTGCTACCGGATACTAAGCCAATACCTATTCCTCCGTATAGAATGGCTCCTGCAGAATTGAAGGAGTTGAAGGAGTAGTTGAAGAATTTGCTTGAGAAGGGCTTTATCAGAACTAGTTCGTCGCCGTGGGGAGCACCCGTATTATTTGTACGGAAGAAATATGGCTCCTTACGGATATGTATCGACTACCGACAGTTTAATAAGGTAACGATAAAGAACAAGTATCCTCTCCCAAGAATTGATGATTTATTTGAAAAATTGCAGGGCCCCAAATGGTTCTCAAAGATAGACTTGAGATCGGGATACCAACAAGTGAGAGTTAGAGAGAAGGACATTCTGAAGACGGCCTTCAGGACCAGGTATGGTCATTTTTAATTTCGGGTAATGTCGTTCGGTTTGACTAACGCTCCAGCGATATTCATGGATTTGATGAACAGTGTATTCAGGCCTTTCTTAGATTCATTTGTGATTGTGTTCATCGATGATATCCTGGTGTATTCTCGATCTGAGGCAGAACATGAAGATCATTTACATGTTGTCCTTAGAATTCTTCAAGCTCGGAAATTATATGCAAAGTTCTCAAAATGTGAATTTTGGTTGAATTCGGTAACTTTTCTAGGGCACATTATTTCAGCTCATGATATTCAGGTGGATACCCAGAAGATTGAAGCTATAAAGTCTTAGCCAAGACCTACAACATCTACTGAAGTTTGTAGTTTTCTGGGTTTGGCAGGCTATTACCGAAGATTTGTAAAAGATTTTTCTTCCATTTCTACTCCATTAAGAAAGTTGACTCAGAAAGCAGCTAAGTTTCAATGGACGGATGCTTGCGAGCGCAGTTTTCAAGAGTTGAAGGACAGGTTGACTTCGGCCCCGGTCCTGACACTTCTAGAAGGATCGCAGGGCTATGTTGTTTATTTTGATGCTTCAGGCGTGAGGTTAGGTTGTGTGTTAATGCAGCACGGTAAAGTTATTGCTTATGCTTCAAGGCAGTTGCGGAAACATAAGAAAAACTATCCAACCTATGATCTAGAGCTAGCTGCTGCGATTCATGCATTGAAGATGTGGAGGCATTACTTGTATGGTGTTCATGTCGATATTTATACAGATCACAAGAGTCTTCAGTATATTTTCAAGCATAAAGAGTTGAATTTATGGCAAAGGCGATGGTTGGAGCTGTTGAAAGATTGTGATGTTAGCATCCTATATCATCCAGGGAAAGCGAACGTCGTAGCTGATGCTCTTAGCCGTAGATCTATGGGTAGCTTATGTGATTTTTAGCCAGAGAAAAGAGAGTTAGCTCATGAACTTCAGCAGTTAGCTAGCCTAGGAGTTTGGTTAATGGACTCGGGCAATATGGGAGTTACTATTCAGAATTCAGCTATTTCGTCATTAGTAGTTAAGGTGAAAGAGCGCCATATGAGGATCCCAAGTTGGTTCATTACAGGGATACACTTCCTCAGAAGAAAAAGTCATCCTTTTAGATTTCTGTAGATGGAGTCCTCAGATGTCGAGGCAGATTGTGTGTTCCTGATGTTGTAGGATTACGTCACCAGATTTTGGAGGAAGCCCATTGTTCCCGTTAATATGTTCATTCGGGAGCGATGAAAATGTATCATAATCTTAAATCCATATATTGGTGGGACGGAATGAAGAAAGATATAGTAGAGTTCGTAGCTCAATATCATAACTGTCAGCAGGTAAAGATTGAGCATCAGAAGCCTGGGGGATTGTTATAAGCAATAGAAATTCCGACTTGGAAATGGGAAGCGATTAATATGGATTTCATTACAAGCTTGCCTCGTTCTCAGCATAAGTATGATTCTATATGGGTAATTATGGATAGACTTACGAAGTCAGCTCATTTTCTACCAGTCAGAACTACATACTCCGTTGAAGATTATGCAAAGCTTTATGTTGAAGAGATAGTCCAACTCCATGGTGTCCCAGTATCCATTATCTCTTATAGAGGCGTACAGTTTACAGCTAATTTCTGGAAGTCTTTCCAAGAAGGTTTGGGGACTCAAGTGAGTCTTCGCACAACATTTCATCTATAGACTGATGGACAAGTTGAGCATACCATTTAGACTCTCGAGGATATGCTACGAGCATGTGTGTTAGATTTTGGAGGTAGTTGGGATAATCACTTACCGCTTATAGAGTTTGCTTATAACAATAGTTATCATTCCAGTATCCAAATGGCCCTATATAAGGCTTTATATGGGCGCAAGTGTAGATCACCAATTGGGTGGTTCGAAGTGGGATAAACTAAATTAGTAGGGCCAGATTTGGTTCAGCAAACAATGGAGAAAGTTAATCTTATACATAACCGATTATTGACAGCCCAAAGTTGACAAAAGTCCTATGTATACAATCGCCGGCGAGATTTGGAAATCCAAGTCAATGACTGGGTATTCTTGAAGGTATCACCTATGAAAGGTGTGCTGAGATTTGGTAAGAAGGCTAAACTTAGCCCTTGATACATTGGACCCTACAGGATTGTACGCAAAGTAGGCCAAGTAGCTTATGAGTTAGATCTACCTCCAGACTTGAAGACAGTTCACCCAGTTTTCCATGTATCAATGTTGTGTAAGTGTATTGGAGACCTTTCCAGAGTTGTGCATGTAGATGAGGTTCAGGTTACCGAGCAACTAGCTTATGAAGAGGTTCCTATTGTTATCATAGATAGAAAAGTTTGGAGACTAAGGACCAAAGATGTAGCTTCAGTTAAAGTCTTATGGAGAAATAAAAAGAAGGAAGAAATTACTTGGGGAGCTGAAAAAAATATGAGATCCAAGTACCCACACTTGTTTCCATTCCAGAGGAAGTTCAGGCAGAGACGCCATTGTCCTCAGATGCGTAATATTTTCTTTTTGTGTTTTCTTCGTCGTGTGAGGCCATTATTGATGTTATTGTTATAGCCCTGTGAGGCATTGTATATTCTGGATTGTCGTGACAGGATATCAGTGTTATAGTTATAGGGAAAACTCTATTAAATGTTTCGCTGAATCCCTGAGAGTTTAACATTCGGGAACGAATGCTCTTAAGGGGGGGGAGAATGTTATACCCCGTGTTTGATACACTGAGTTTCGCCGTAAGATAGCCGACGTGAAGTTGGTAAGGATGTTGTCAAGGTTATTGTAACACCTCAGACCTTTAACTTAAGCTTTGACCATGATTCCAGACTTAGAAAACCAGATTAAGAATGTAGGAATTGGAAATTTTTCTTCAGCTATCAGATGGGGATTTACGCCCCAGAATACGGACCGTAATTCAGTATACGACCCGTATTTCAAGTAGTAAAGTGACACCCAAAATTACTGTGCATTCTGAAATTTGGCTTGTGAAATTTTTATATTGTTAAATACGGACCGTATTTTAAAATACGACCCATAAACTGCGATCGTATTTAAGAAGGAAACATAAAGCAGTGATTCCGTTTGAAATATGTTGAATTGCGGTCCAGGTTTTCGGACCATAATTCAGTATACGGACCGTATTTTGGTCCGTATTTCCCAACCCGCACCAGAACGTATAAATACAGTCTTCAGTTATTTTATTTCGTTTTTCATAATTCCAAGTCCTAGAAGCGAAGTGTTCTTCTCCCAACAAACCAAAACAGCAAGGTAAGTCATTCCACACTCTTCCAAATCATTTCCATCATATATGCTCTTAATCTAATCATGCAACCATGTTCTTAACATAGGATTTTCTAGAAAACCCAATTAAAAAGCATAAAGAGCAAAACTTTAGAACTCTTTTTCCAGGACAAGATTATTATTCAAGTTTGGGAGCAATTCCAGGTATGTTAAGCATACTATCTACATGAGGAACATTGTTTAATCATCCTCATACCTTAATAATCATAAATCCTAGTAATCCAGCAAGTTCATGATTTTGCCCTAGTCCTTGATTTTCATAACTTAGGGTTAGAGCTCAGTTTTCTTATTATGTTCGTATTTGTTTACGCATGCTATGGACCCTAGCTTAATCTAAAAGACTTGTAATTCAATCTACGAGTCTCAGAATGCAGTCTAAGTCAACAGTCATGATAAAGAGTCAGTAGTCAGTTTTACACATGTTGCTTTATGTTTGATTGGGCCTGAGGCCACAGTTATGATTCATATGCATATGTAATTATTTTAGGCCTGAGGCCATAGCTTTGAGATCTCATTATTTATTGGGCCCGAGGCCATAGTTACATGATATTTGCACAGGTGGTTTCTATACAGATCACCTCATGATATGAGTATCCAGTTTCATTATGCTTTATTGTTCATATATCCCTTATCATTGCTTCAGTTGCTTATCATGCTTGTACAATTCAAATGTACTAACGTCCTTATGCATGGGCCTGCATTTCATGGTGCAGAGTCTGACTTTCAGGAGGATACAACAGCCACTTAGCTTCCAGCACTTCAATTACATCAGCTAGTTGGTGAGCCCCTCTCATTCAGGGCTTCCCATCTATTTCCAACTTTCGAGTATTAGTCAATTCATTAGTATTTGAGGCATGTCAGGGTCTTGTCCTGACTTAGTTATTCTTACAGTATTTTGATCATAGAGGTTTCATAGACACCGTCTTTAGTCAATTATGTTGGTTTTGCTTCACTACATTTATTTCCGCATCCTCTATTATATTTGAGTTAGAGTATTCTCTTGGTTCATTTTATATCTTGCATGCTTTCATGATACAACTTTTAGACTCAGCAGCCATGGGTTCGCCTAGTCATTGACAGTCAGGCACCGAGTGCCGTGTCACGCCCAGGCCATGGTTCGGGGGGTGACAAAGCTTGGTATCAGAGCAGCCAGGTTCAGTGTCATAGGGAGTCTATGAAACCATGTCCAGTGGTGTATCCTTTATATGTATGACGGCCGCATGCATATAAACAGCTGTCCACCAGGACATATTAAGGAAGTCTCACTTCTTTGTATTCTAGATCGTGCAACTAGAGCTATAACTTCAGGATATCTTCCTAATTCTTGCGTTTACGTAATTTCATACAATTATGGCTCCAAAGAGAAAGACTATCAACAGTTTAAGGGCAGCTTCCAATGCTATTCGTTGATCCAATTCTGATCAGATGCCTACGCCAGAGACTACTCCTACTGCTCCAGCTCCGACAGAGATTCCAGCTCCTCAGACTGGAACAACTAATATGGGTGTTAGGAGTGCTATTGGAATGCTCACACAGTTAGTAGCTGCTCAGGCCCAACATCAGGAAGTAGGGTATAACTCTAGAAATCTTGGAGAATCCTCCAAGGCTAAAGAGTTCTTGAGACTGAAGCCCCCAGTCTTCTCGAGGATAAAAAAGAAAGAGGACCCTCAAGATTTTATTGATGGTCTTCAGAAGATTTATAGAATGATGACTGTGACGGAGACAGAAGCAGCTACGTTTAGAGCTCACCAGCTGTAAGGAGTAGCAAATGCCTGGTACGAGACTTAGGAATTATCCCGAGGTGATGAAGCTTTTGATGTCACATGGGATAAGTTCGTAGAGGTTTTCTGGAGCATTTTATGCCTATTGAGGTCCGAGAAGCCAGAGCTGAGCAGTTCTTGAAGCTCAAACTGAATGGGAGGACTGTTCAAGATTACTACTTGGAGTTTATGAGTCTAGCAAAATATGTTACTGAGCTTGTTCCTTACATAAGGGCCAGGGTAAAGAGGTTTGTCACTGGTCTTGATTCTCACTTATATGATGGGGCGAATATTTCAGCACATAATGGAGGTATGACTATCGCCAAGATATTAGCATTTGTGCAAGGAAATGAAATAAGGCTCAAGGAGGAGGAAGTTGTGCAGAAAGAGAAAGACAAAGTGTTTAACAAGAGGGTTAAGTCAACCCGGAAATTTAGCGGGAATGGTGGAAAGAACAGAAAATTCTTCAACAACAGGTCATCTGGACCCGTTCCTTCATCAGCCAGTGCTCCAACTCCTAAGTTCAGAGAAGAGAAGAGAGGAAGCTTTCAAGCGTCAGGCTCACAATCTAAAGGAAATTCGAGCAGTCATGGCTTCCACCCAGTTTGTAATACATATGGGAAGAGACATTCAGGGACATGTCGTTCGGCCATGGATGGTTGCTTTGGTTGTGGCCTGTCAGGTCACTTTTTGAGAGATTGTCCATTTGCTAAGCAGGGTAAAGGTGGGACCATAGCTTAGTCCACCAATTCGGTTGCAAACAAGAACACTCAGGCTCAGTCAGGTAGAGCCCCAGTGAGATTAGGGAATGCAAGTGGAGGTCCAAACCGCTTGTATGCTTTAGGTGATCGACAGGATACTGAGGGTCGTATCGATGTTGTCACAGGTACTATCACCATTTTCAGTTATGATGTTTTTGCACTTATAGACCCAGGATCCACCCTTTCTTATGTAACCTCTTTTATTGCTAAAAAGTTTGGAGGAAAACCAGAACCATTGTCTAAACATTTTGAAGTGTCTAACCCTGTTGGTGAGGCAATTTTAGCAAGATATGTGTATAGGGGTTGTCCAGTGAGAGTGTACCATATGTTGACAATAGCAGACCTTCACGAGTTAGAAATGGTAGACTTTGATGTGATCATGGGGATGGATTGGCTATATTCTTGTTATGCGTCAGTTTGTTGTCGGACCAAAATAGTCAAATTTAAATTCCCAAATGAGCCAGCCTTAGTTTGGTCTGGTGATTCAGTAGCACCCAGAGGTCAGTTTATCTCTTATCTGAAAGCCCGAAAAATGATTTCTAAGGGCTATATCTATCATCTAGTCTGGGTTAGGGATGCAGATACCCCGACCCCGCCTCTTCAGTAAGTTCCAGTAGTCAGTGAGTTTTCAGAAGTCTTTCCAGAGGACCTTCTAGGAATCCCTCCCGATAGGGAAATAGAGCTCGGAATAGATCTACTCCCTGACACTAAGCCTATCTCTATTCCGCCATATAGAATGGATCCAGCAGAAATCAAAGAACTTAAGGCTCAGTTAAAAGACCTCCTAGATAGGGATTCATCCGCCCTACTGTTTCCCCATGGGGCGCACTAGTTCTATTTGTGCGAAATAAAGATGGTTCCATGCGTATGTGTATAGACTATCTCCAGCTTAATAAAGTCACTATCAAGAACAGATATCCCCTTCCTAGAATAGATGACTTAGTTGACCAACTTCAGGGTGCCAGTTTTATTCTAAGATAGACTTCAGATCTGGTTACCATCAGCTTAAGGTCATGGAAAAAGATATTCCTAAGACAGCTTTCAAGACCATATATGGACACTATGAGTTTTGTGTCATGTCTTTCGGGTTGACGAATGCGCCAGCAGCCTTCATGGATCTTATGAATAGAGTATTTAAGTCGTATCTCGATCTTTTCATGATTGTCTTCATCGACGATATTTTATTATACTCCCGCAGCGAGTCAGATCATGCTCAGCAACTCAGAGTAGTATTGAAGACACTTAAGGACTGTGAGCTATTCGCAAAATTTCCAGGTGTGAATTTTGGCTCAAGTCCGTGGCATTCTGAGGCCATGTTATTTCTGGAGAGGGTATTTGAGTTGATAACACTAGGATTAAAGTTGTCAAGAGTTGGCCCAGACCTATCTCTGTTTCAGATACTCGTAGTTTCTTGGGTCTGGCTGGTTACTACAGTCGTTTCGTAAAGGGATTTTCCCCCATTTCATCTCCGTTGACTAGATTGACTCAGAAGAAGTCTCAGTTTTGGTGGTCAGATGCTTGTGAGCGCAGTTTCAATGAGTTAAAAATAAGGTTGACTTCAGCTCCGACTCATGACCTAGAGTTGGCACCTGTAGTTTTTGCACTTAAGATATGGCGTCATTATTTGTATGGAGTGCATGTTGATATTTTCACAGATCATAAAAGGCTGTAGTATATTTTCAAGCAAAGAGAGTTGAATCTTAGGCAGAGAAGATGGCTCGAATTGCTTAAGGACTATGATGTGGATATACTCTATCATCCCGAGAAGGCGAATGTTATAGCCGATGCTCTTAGTCAGCGTTCCATTGGAAGTTTATCTCATGTTGATGCATATAAGAAAATTATGACCAAGGAAATCCACCGTTTGTCCAGTCTAGGGGTTCGACTATTGGACTCTGAGGATGGCGGTGTGGTTGTTCAGAATAGAGCCCTTTCCTCCCTAGTCGTTAAAGTAAAAGAGAAGCAGTATAAAGATCCCTACTTGTCGCAGCTGAAAAAGGGGATTCACAAGCATAGGACGACGGCTTTTGAACAAAGGGGAGATGACGGGACCTTGAGATATCTAGGCAGATTATGTGTTCCAGATGTAGATACTCTCAGAGAGCGAATTATGTCTGAAGCTCACCACTCCAGATATTCCATTCACCCAGGTTCCACAAAGATGTATCACGATATTAAGAAGATTTATTGGTGGAATAACATGATGAAGAATGTAGCAGATTATCTGGCTAAGTGTCCAAATTGTCAGCAAGTGAAAGCCGAACACCAGAGGCATGGTGGCTTGGCTCAGAATATTAATATACCCGTTTGGAAGTGGGAGATGATAAATATGGATTTCATAGCAGGTTTACCTCGTTCAGCTAAGAGGCATGATTTAATTTGGGTGATTGTGGACAGACTTACAAAATCAGCAAACGTCTTACCAGTTAAGACCACAGATGCAGCGGAGGACTATGCCAAGTTGTATCTTCGCGAAATTGTCAGACTTTATGGGACTTGAGTGTCCATTATTTCAGATCGTGGTGCTCAGTTCATAGCAAAATTTTGGAAATCCTTTTAGAAATGATTGGGTTCAAAAGTTAACCTCAGTACAGCTTTTCACCCTCAGACAGATGGCCTGGCAGAGTGCACCATTCAGACCCTTGAGGATATATTGAGGGCGTGTATCCTTGATTTCAAAGGTAATTGGGATGATCACCTACCTTTTATTGAGTTTGTTTATAATCACAGTTAGCATGCTAGTATTGGGATATCACCGTTTGAAGCTCTTTATGGGCGGAGGTCACTACAAAAAAAACTGGATTTAGCGACGGACGTAATCCATCGGTAAACATCATATATCTGTTGCTAAACCGATATAGCGACGGAATAACGACTGAATTGAATCCGTCAGTAAAATCCTCGTAGCTAACCATTTGCCGACAAAACAAATGAATCCCTCGCAAGTTTAAAGACGGATTGGCGACGGATTTTATCTGTTGCCAATATGAGCGACGCATGAAATCCGTCACAATGTTAGTAAATTCCGTCGCTAATTCTATGAGTTATTTCGTCGTTTCATCTAATTGGCGACCAATAGTTTCCGTCGCTAATTCCGTAGCCAATTCTTTTGTTTCATCGGATTGGCAACCAATAGTTTCCGTCGCTAATTCCGTAGCCAATTCTTTTAATACACATTTCTGTATTCCGTTTGGCGACGAAAATAATTTGTCGCAACATTAGATTTTGTATTAGTTATAGCTACAAAAATCCGTCGCAATTTTTTATTGGTTTTATATAATATTTTAAATACACCTGTCCAAGCATATATTAGAGACTCATATAATAACTTAATTCACAAAAACTAATATTCTACAAGGTCCAAAATACATAGTAGAATGCAAATCAAGTTCAAAGCATCCACAACGATATCCAAAACCAAAAATCCAAAATCATATGCAACAACCATAAAGTCCAAACAACAAAACTAACTAATGAGAGACTGGAGAGCCACGATCATCACCAGAAACCAATGCATGAACTTGATCAATGTTGGCAGTAACTGGAGCTGGAACTATAGGTGCCATAAATGATAGATGGTCATTAGGAGTGTCTGTCTGAGAAGAGACAGAAAGACTCAATCCACGTACTCGCTCAATAATTATAGGAAGCAAGCGATCAGTAAGTGCAGGAATGATGCTATCAGTCAGTGCAGGAATTAATCGTGTCACTAACTCATCCAAATTTCCAGTCACTGCTAGTTGAGCATTCGGAGGTGGTACTGAGGATGTAGCATCAGAAGCAGAAGAGGGACGAAGATTCAGCCGGTAATATATTTGTGCTTGAGATCCAAGACCATATATTCTTCTTTTCTTTACCCCTCATGCAGCTTCGTAATAGGCTTGACATTGATCAACTTCAGATTGAGTCTGTGTCTGATTTTGTAGTATTTCTTGATATTTTTCCTGTACAAGAGAGTGATAATTAGTGAAACTCATTTCACTAACAGTAAGAACATGTACAAGAACCATTAAAGATAGCAAGAATAATGCCCTAAAAGCTTCAATAGAATTCAAAATATCTCTGCTCACTGAAGGAAGCAAACAAAGTTTCTTCCCATTTTTTTCAACCTGTGATAAGTTCAGAGAACAAGCAAAAGCTTAATTACCCATCAAAAAACAAAAAATTCACATGCGTCCACAACCTATGTTACGCGGATCCTCCATTTGCCTCGATGTACCTGTGTCCAACGGGCTTGACTCAATATGATACAATGTCATATTCGAAATTCACATGCACTTCATCTTGCAGAAACAACAGAGCCTAATTCTCCAAGAATATATGCCACTATAAAGAAAGATACAAAAGGCACCATTCATCACTGCTCATTGCATATATCAATTTCTGTTTTAGGTTCTGTTCAACCCTTTCATTTAACACCATGTTTATTTCTACGTATCCCAAAGTTATGCATATTTGCATCTGCAAGCACTTACTAAGTGCTGGTTTGTGCCCAAATATATCTTTACTAAAACATGTCACTATAAAACACATTAAAATATTGTTGATGCAGGAGATGGCATATTTGTTCTACTTACCGTTGCAAAGTACTCTCTTGATATTAAAGTTCATTTTTCATAAGGAAAGAAAATGAAAAGACACGTGAAACCTTTAATACTATTCATTTTAAATTCTTCTTTAATTTCTTAATCCGTGTCCAAATACCTTTGCATAAAATGGCTTTGGGCACTGAAGAAGCAGAAATAAAACCACTAGATCATCACAATAAATATACTTTTCATGAATTTTTAGGTGATTTTTTGCCTCAAGAATGTCATCAAAGGACCAACACTTATTATGTTGCATTCTGACAGTAATTACCCTCACCACAAATGAAAACATTGAGATGGATTCTGTCTTCCTCCGAGCCAATATTGCGTGACCTTTATACTTGATACATTCTTGTACTCCACCAGTGCCATTTTATGTGATATACTAAACAGTTTATTTTTGAACTTCTCATTTTAACTGCAACGAAATAACGTATAGTCACTTTAGGCAGTTGATTAACCTTGAGATTCTACCATCAACTATTTCATTCTGCAATCTATATAATTATATAAAGCAGTTTCTGAAATTATGAGGAATCATTAAACACTACAATGTTCTGTGCTTGTTTTAATGAGCTTCACTTTCAACCAACACTCTCACTCAATCTAGGACTCCTTTCCCTCTACCTCACTCACTTCTTTCTGGTTCACTTAGACACTGTCTAACTAAATTACGAAGCAAGCTCGCGGTCTAGTAAAAAGAAAATCACTCTCTAAATAATGATATAGCTAAAATTAGCTATAATGCTGCCTACTTTGAGAAAACAACAACAGAATTATTGATTTACTCTACTAAAGGAATATAAGTTTTCAGAAAAGATATTTGTTAACAAACAAAAACTGAAGTGAAATCAGACAGTATAAGCATAATATACTACTGAAAGAAACTTCCTATAGAAGATTATAGAATGTTGGACTCACATGCCGATTCGGGCTCGCTCACCAACAAAAGATTTTCCATCATGACAGTGTGTATGTACGTGCAAATGTACCTTACTTGGTGTTGGATCTCGACCCTTTTTAACAGCCTATACAAGAAAAAAAATCCACATAGTTTAGTAACTTCCAAAACCAACAAAATAAGTAATTGTATCCAAAAGGTAGTATGTTCACTTTAGTGATGTATGAAGCCTATGCATGGAAAAAGAAGTTGGCTGGCAAGTTGCAACACTTAAGACATATATCCATACTAGTTTATAATAGCAATACCAGTTCAACACTGTTACATATATAGGATTTTTTTTATTACTGGTGTTTTAAGATAGCTGTACATAATTCCACTTTGTTTTGTGAATAAACACAGTAAGGAACCATAATTATTGTTATGTTGCATGGTGAAGAAAGAGTTTGTGACCAGCAAAAGAAGATGCTTACTGTACAATTTCAGAGATTAGCCCATTAAAACAATTAGAGGAACCATTCAGCTGAAGAACTGGACATAACAATCCTTCAACCCGACCTTTTTCGTCATGAAAAGATCAAGATGACATGTGCAACATAAACACATGAAAGGCACTGCATAACTCATTGACAATTTCCAAAGAGAGCAAGCAACACATTTTTGGCCATATCTTTTTAGAAGTGAACTAAACAATAATGAGAAATAAACAGTTGCGCAGAAACTAACTTAAAGGCCACAGTTGCACTTGCTATCAACAATAATGAGAAATAAGACATAGACATTACAGTTCCTCTATATCAGTCAATACAATGTGACCAAATTTATGGATCACTGCAATTGCATTTATCTACTTCTAATGCCTGCAACAGAACTCATTAGACTGATAAGACTTGAATTTCTATCCCGCAACAAAAGATAAGTCCTGTGTCTCTTCAGTCTTAATACCCATTGATCCAAAATCCTCACTTTATATTTTCCTCTCTTTTTACACCACTTCTTGTAGTATATTTCAATCCAATTCGGTCTTTTTCCCTTTCTTCAACCATCAAACCAGACATAATAGAGAACAAGACATTGAACTAAACCTCATGTTAATCTACTATTATCCAAATAACTTCATTATATCATTTCAAACTAGTCTCTTATGATACAGTTAACTAGATTCAGGATAAGAACATGTTCATTTCTCTACTTAACTAGATTCGGAAAGTAAAGCTGGCTATTACTTAGATTTTAATACCATGATTACATTAAAATGACTCTAAACCAGAACTTCGACATAATATTTTACGAACCGTGGCTTCCAACCGTGGCTTCCAACAAGTTAAATAAGCATGCTACTATATATTTCAGGAACTAAATGCAATGGTCTCAGATATTACCTTTTGTTGGTGCAGTGAATGGGGCGTCGAGGTCTTGGATTTTACGCTCGAACACGAACGAACCCGAAATCACTTAGATTAGACAAAGTTCAAACAGAAAGATAAAATATAGCAGTTTAGAATGATATGTGGCTTTATTTCCGTTGTTTTTCTTTTGGATTGAGACCCAGTGACTCTCTCCTGCGGCTGAGCTCTTAAGACGCTATTTATAGGTGTAAGCCAAAAAAATCTAATCTTCAATTTGGGCGGGATCTTGAATTATCTAGGTCAAAAGCCAGTTCAAAAATCTGAACGTTTGAGATTTGTAAAGATTCGCCAGTAGCAAGATCAGAAAAAGATGGAAGAAGACAAAAATCAAATAAAGCTCTTGTACTAAAATGGTGAAAGATAAAAATCATAAAGAAGATTGAGTTTAAACTTTCCAATCCTGATTCGATTTTCAACCAAAGGAGCATGCTTAACACGATATTTTCAGATCTTCCCGAAATAGTGAGACCTCCACTGAGCTTCGAGATTTAACGTACTATCCAAACACGAAACGAGACAGAGACATTAACATACGCTCAGACAAAGGTAGAAAGAAACAAAATTTGCACCAAAATAGTGTGGTAATGGTCTGCCATGGCTGTGGAAAAAAGGGTTCTTGTTTGGAAGAGGAAAGATGAAGGAGATGAGAAGTGCGGCTGCTTGCCCTTTAGGTTTTAGATGGTGAATTAAAACGAACGGGCCGGGTAAATTGGGTAGTGGGCTGCTGATGAAATGTTTCATTTGGGCCATGATTTGGGCTCAATTTGACGAATTGGGTTGCAAATCATGGATCTTTTCCTCCTTCATTTTAATTATTCTCGGGTTTCTAATTTAATAACTAGTAACTAGTACAATATATATTATGTGAAGGCAATTAGTAATTAATATGTAGAAAGTAAAGGACTTACTAAAGTATTGATTTATAATTAATTTAGCAAGTACAAATCTTGAAATGAAATGATGACGAGTTATTAAAGAATCGTGATAAAGTAATGCTCGTAATGTTGGTAGTAAAAAATAGTAACGCTATTAATAGTAGTAGAAAATAAAAAATAGTAGTGAAAACGAATTATTTATTTCATTAATAATTTTAGAAGCCCAAGGAAATAAATTGAAAAGGAGGGACGAAATTGGGTGTCAACATCATGCATTACCAAAGAATAAAAATGGAAGAAACCCATATGAATACAACACTAAACAATGAATCAAAAATGCTACTAATACTTACAGATTATTGAAGAAATTAATTAGCCAGATGAAAAGAACATGTTTTTATGTTCTTGAAAACGAAGAGAAAGTCTATCTAACAGAAAAGGGAAGCAAAGACAAACCTAAGCAGAGCCAGAGAGAGCAAGAGCAGTTTCAGTGGCTTTGTGGGTTTGAAGAAAGTTCTAGTGGGTTTTGAAGTTTTAATGTGTTTATTAGAGACCATTTTGTTTTATATCTTTGATAAAAATAAAATTTTATTTTTTTTGCCGACAATTTTACCAACGGATTGGTTCCGTCGCTAAGATTAACATTAAATTGTACCCTTTTTGAGTTAACAACGGAAATATCCGTAGCAATTGGTATTAAAATATGGTGATACATACATATTATCTAACGACAGACATAATCCGTCGCTAAATCCGTCACTAAGCTGTAATAATTTTTGCCGCCAACAATTTGTCGTAAATTTTGTAGCAAAATAAAGGCGCTTAATTTTAGCGCCTAAATATAGCAACGGATATTAAATTATGTCACTAGTCCGTCGTTAGTTTAGATATCATTTCGTTTTCCCTTTTTTTGGCGAAAAAATTGTAATTTCGTAGGTAATCCGTCGTTACAAGCGACGGCATAAATTGTGTCGCTAAAATCCGTCCCTAAAACCAGTTTTGAAGTTTTAGTGTGTTTATTAGAGACCATTTTGTTTTATTTCTTTGATAAAAATAAAATTTTATTTTTTTTGCCGACATTTTTACCAACGGATTGGTTCCGTCGCTAAGATTAACATTAAATTTTACCCTTTTTTGAGTTAACAACGGAAATATCCGTAGCAATTGGTATTAAAATATGGTGATACATACATATTATCTAACGACAGACATAATCCGTCGCTAAATCCGTCACTAAGCTGTAATAAATTTTTTCGCCAACAATTTGTCGTAAATTTTGTAGCTAAAATAAAGGCGCTTAATTTTAGCGCCTAAATATAGCAACAGATATTAAATTCTGTCGCTAGTCCGTCGTTAGTTTAGATATCATTTCGTTTTCCCTTTTTTTGGCGACAAAATTGTAATTTCGTAGGTAATCCGTCGTTACATAGCGACGACATAAATTGTGTCGCTAAAATCCGTCCCTAAAACCAGTTTTTTTTGTAGTGGGTGTAGATCACCGATTGGTTGATTCAAAGTTGGTGAAGCAAAGTTGTTGGGACTAGATTTGGTCTATCTAGCTATGGAAAAGGTCAAGTTAATTCAAGATCATTTGAAGACGACTCATAGTCACCAGAAGTCTTAGACAGATGTGAGACGGAGAGATTTAGAGTTTAAAGTTAATAATTGGGTATTTCTTAAAGTCTCGCCTATGAAAGGTGTCATGAGGTTTGGTAAGAAGCGGGAACTTAGTCCCTGCTATATTGGACCATACATAATTCTGCAAAAAGTTGGTCTAGTAGCTTATGAGCTTGAATTTCCACAAGACTTAGTTGCCGCATACCAGTATTTCATGTGTCCATGTTGAGAAAGTGTGTGGGAGACCCCTCGTTGGTTATCCCGACTGATGGCATAATAGTCAATGATAGTTTGACTTACGAGGAAGTCCCAGTGAAAATCCTTGATCGTCAGGTTTACAAGTTGAGAACCAAAGAGGTAGCTGATGTGGCGTGATTTTATGCCACAAATCGATGCTTTTATGCTATAAGTTTTACTTGTTTTTAAGCAAGTCTATGTGATTTTATGTGGTTTTTAGTGTTTATCAGGAAACGGAACAGATTCGGAATGAAAACAGTTGAAAGTGCAGAAGTGGTCGTAAACTCAGTTTACGGTCCGTATTCTCAAACACGGGCCGTATTCCATGGGCGTATTAAAGAATAAGAAGAATCAGAAAGGCAGGCTGAGGAAATGGTGATTTACAAACAACTTTTATGGACCGTATTCCACTTTACGGTCCGAATTTCAAAGCGTATTTAACCATTCGAGCATTTGGCAGAAAGTCGGAGTTTTGGAAGTTGAAAGACGACTGGGCAGTTTACGGACCGTAAACCAATTTACGGTCCGTATTTCAAGAGATTGAAGTTGCTCAAAACTGGAAGGAAGACTTGGTCGTAAACTGGTTTACGGTCCAAATTTCACTTTACGGATCGTATTTCACTTTACGGACCGTATTTCGTATCGACGGGGACCAAAGTGCAAATCTGCAACTTTCACGTTTTTAGAACCTATAAATAGTCATTGTAGGGTTTTAATAGTTATCAGTTTTTATATTTTGACTTTTGGCTTAAAACATTAAATACTCTCTAGTTTTTGAAGGTTCAAACATCAATTCAAGTATTATCAATTCTTCTTTTCTTCCAAAGTAAGCAATTATGAATTCTTCAATTTCTTATTTCTTGTTCTTTGTCATGAGTATCTAAATTTCCTTACTAGGGTTGTGAACCCAATGATGGGTGTTTTGTGATTGGGTTTGTGATTGATATACACATAATGGATTATTAGGATTTATTTATTCTTCATTCTTCATTCATAATTAATGGTTGCAAACATTGATTAAAGCCATAAACCTTGATTTATTTAGGAAAATAATTAGGGTTGGTAAGAATAAATAACAAGGATTCAAAGCTTTAAACTTTGTTTAATAAATTCACTTAGGAATAAGAAGAATTTACTTGACATGATTAATCGTTCTTCATAGTTACTTTCTTATATTTGGAAAAATCATAGAAAGAGATAATCTTTATTTATTGGGAAATAGTAGAGATTCATATAGAGATTAAGTGCATTCATATAATGATCCATTAGAAGTATATCAAGATCAATACCCATGATCATACACTCTATCTAACGAGGACACAACCTTAATTTCTTTTACCATAAATTTCCACCAAAGCAAGTAGAGAGCAATTAGTCATAGAAAAATCAAGTATTACCAAAAACATCGGATTAAGACATTAGACCTAAGCTTAGCATCCTACGACTTTAGTAACCTCTTCACCCCATATTCCCTATAGGATTCGACCCACACTTTGTTGGGTTACTATATTTGACAACGTCCGCGTTATACCATTAATAGGTGTAATTTGAGTGTATCAGTAGCCTCAGTAAAGGTTTTGTGGAGAAGTCAGAAAGTTGAAAAGGCTACATGGGAAGCCGAAGAAGACATGAAGTCCAGATATCCCGATCTCTTTAAAGAATCAGCAAAAATCGGTGAAGGTATTGCACTTCCCCTCTTAGATCCTTCCTTTTATAGTTTCCACATTATCAGTATTCGTCCTGTTAAACAGTCAATTTAATAGTTACTCAGTTCAGCAGATAATTCAGTCCAGACCCTTTCAGTTCAGTTTTTATGTGCTTATGTCAGTTAGTATGCACATGTCTCAGCAATCCCTTTTAACCAAAACCCATCATTCGAGGATGAATGATCCCAAGGGGGATATATTGTAACACCTCAGACCTTTAAAGACCTTTAACTTAAGCTTTGACCATAATTCCAGACTTAGAAAACCAGATTAAGAATGTGAGAATTAGAAATTTCTCTTCAGCTGTTAGATGGGGAATTACGCCCCAGAATACGGACCGTAATTCAGTATATGGCCCGTATTTGAAGTTGTAAAGTGAAACCCAAAATGACTGTGCATTGTAGAATTTGGCTTGTGGAATTTTTATATTGTTAAATACGGCCCGTATTTTGAAATATGGCTCGTAAACTGTGATCGTATTTAAGAAGGAAACATAAAGCAATGATTCTGTTTGAAATATATTGAATTGCGGTCCAGGTTTGCGGACTGTAATTCAGTATACAGATCTTATTTTGGTCCGTATTTCCCAACCTGCACCAGAACCTATAAATACCAGTCTTCAGTTATTTTATTTCGTTTTTTATAATTCCAAGCCCTAGAAACGAAGTGTTATTCTCCCAACAAGCCAAAACAAAAAGGTAAGTCATTCCACGCTCTTCCAAATCAATTCCATCATATATGCTCTTAATCTAATCATGAAACCATGTTCTTAACATAGAATTTTTAAGAAAACCCAATTAAAGAGCATAAAGAGCAAAACCTTAGAACTCTTTTTCTAAGACCAGATTATTATTCAAGTTTGGGAGCAATTTCAGGTATGTTAAGCATACTATCTGCATGAGGAACATTGTTTAATCATCATCATACCTTAATAATCATAAATCCCAGTAATCCAACAGTTCATGATTTTGCCCTAGTTCTTGCTTTTCATAACTTAGGGTTAGAGCTCAATTTTCTTATGATGTTCATACTTGTTTACGCATGCTATGGACCCTAGCTTAATCTAAAAGACTTGTAATTCAATCTACGAGTCTCAGAATGCAGTCTAAGTCAACAGTCATGATAAAGAGTCAGTAGTCAGTTTTACACATGTTGCTTTATGTTTGATTGGGCCTGAGGCCATAGTTATGATTCATATGCATATGTAATTATTTTGGGCTTGAGGCCATAACTTTGAGATCTCATTATATATTGGGCCCGAGGCCATAGTTACATGATATTTGCACAGGTGGTTTCTATAAAGATCACCTCCTGATATGAGTATCCAGTTTCATTATGCTTTATTGTTCATATATCCCTTATCATATCTTCAGTTGCTTATCATGCTTGTACAATTCAAATGTACTAACGTCCTTATGCATGGGCCTGCACTTCACGGTGCAGAGTCTGACTTTCAGGAGGATACAACACCCACTTAGCTTCCAGCACTTCGAGTACATTAGCTAGTTGGTGAGCCCCTCTCATTCAGGGATTCCCATCTATTTCCAACTTTCGAGTATTAGTATTTGAGTCATGTCAGGGTCTTAACCTGACTTAGTTATTCTTACAGTATTTTGATCATAGAGGTTTCATAGACACCGTCTTTAGTTAGTTATGTTGGTTTTGCCTCACTACATTTATTTCTGCATCCTCTATTATATTTGAGTTAGAGTATTCTCTTGGTTCATTTTATATCTTGCATGCTTTCATGATACAACTATTTGACTCAGCAGCCACAGGTTCGCCCGGTCATTGATAGTCAGGCACTGAGTGCCGTGTCACGCCCAGGCCATGGTTCGGGGCATGACACTTATAATAAGAATCTACTAAATTATTCCATATATACGGGATTTTAAGTTGTGTACAGCAAGTATCAGATGTTGGCAGGCGAAAGAAACTAGAAATATTTTGAGTTCTATAGCAGGGTAATTCGACAGTCAAGTCGACGAACCGTCGATTGGTCGACGAGTCATCGACCTTACCATAAAAAATCTTTGAGAGATTCAGAGGCTCCCGCAGGTCGACGGTGGCGAGTAGGCGAACGACGGACAGTCGACATGTCGACGGACCGTCGACCTTACCATCGAACTGCAGGCGGTGGAAGGTTTTCTCTTTCCTATAAATAAAAGGCCCACGACTTGGATCATTTATTTTCATCAAGAATCAGACCTTTCTAGATCCTTCAAGTTCTCTCTACACTCTCCACTCATACATACAGTTCCTAAGACAAATTCAAGTGAAAATCAAGCTTTGGAACCCTAAGATAGCTCATGAGTGATGATTATCTTTGTTCTTAATTAAATTTTATGGTGGTTTTTGTTCAAAACAAGCTTGGGGGGAGTTAGGGTTCTTTAAGATTAAGGTATGTTATCTCTTTCTTTCTTTCTTATGTTGAGTTGATTTGGAGATTAATAAGTCATAAAGGTGAAGGAAATTGTGATAGAAAAGGTTATGGGACGTGGTGTTTTTGTTGTTGGTTGTGAATAAAATTTGGAAGGAAGTTTTGGATTGTTTTAGGTGCAAATTGCATATATTTTCCTAAATATGGAAACTATTGATGTTGTTATTGTTATTGGGAGTTGTTTTGTAATTTAGTGGAAGTCGATAAATAGGGGAAGTGTTGCCCAAATTCCACTAGCTCATTAGTTACACTAGTTTGAACTTAAGAGTGTTTTCAAGACTTAACCTTAGTACGAATCCTCTTGAATGTAGATTTGCGAGCTTGAGAGGACAACATTAAGTAATTAAGGAGACGTAAAGGTATGTTAAGGCTAATCCTTTCTTTCTAAAGGCATGATTTCCTTATTGTGAACCCATCCATGATATCCATAATATCCTATTTCCTAGAAATGCTAGAAGCTCAGGATTCTAAAAGTTCTCATGATATTGTTGATTTTATTCATCGTCGTTGATCTCATCTCATGATAGTTGACCTCTAAGGAAACATATAGTGATAATGATGATCCCATAATGGTAATCGGAGGTTCACCGACCTTATGTCACTCTGATAGAATTGTAATGCTTCCTTTGGATCCTCATGTATGCCATATATGTATATTTAGCTATTTTCCGACATCGAGCCTATACGGCTGGTTATGACAACTATTGTGCACACCACTGCAGTTGGGTACGGAAAACACCGAGCCTTGTTATGGCCAGGTACAGACAACACCGAGTCTTATTATGGCAAGGTACGGACGACACTGAGCCTATATAGCCGGGTTAGGTATCATTATATGTATATGGAATATTTCCTTTAGAGAAAGGTTAAGTGTGCATGACAGTCGTCTTAAGAGGTACTATAAGGCACGATTTGTTCTATTTATTTTATGCTATCTTCATGCTGCCATCATGCTACTATTCATGCCTTACATACTCAGTACATTGTTCGTACTGACGTTCTTTTGCTTGTGGGCGCTACGTTCACGTCCGCAGGTAGATAGGGAGACAGACCGGACCTGTAGGCATCTTTATCAGCGTTTGCATAAGAGTGCTCCATTCGTCCTGGAGCTACAGCTTAGCCGGTATCATTCTTTTGTATACATATGGGCATGGTGCGGTCTTGTCTCGTCCTTATGAAGTTTTGTACTCTTTGTAGAGGCTCGTAGACAGATTTACATAGTTAGATGTTCAGTATCCTTATCGGTTCATATTGTTGTTTATTATTTTGGCAGCCTTATCGGCTTGTACATATGGCATAGTTAGTAATGTATATAGATGTGTTTTTGAACTCATGCTCTTATAGAATATGATATTTACGAGGCAGCCATGTGGTCCACTTAGATGTGAATATGCGAAGTATGATTAAGAGGTGCTTGGTAGGTTAGCTCCGGGTACCCGCCATGGCCCTCCGGTTGGGTCGTGACATACTTAGATCATCATTGCTAATAATATAATATCTTCATTTCCTATTCATGGCCATGTAGAATTTCAAGTATCATAAACCAAAGAAAAAAGACATTAAAAATGGACTTCTAAAAACCAAATCACGTTTTCCTTTTGTAAAAGAAGAAATATGGGAGAGGTTAAGATTAACCCAAAACACTCCACACGAGCCTAGATTGGTTACTTTGTATCTTTTAAGTGTTATAAGAAGTCCATACTTCATAAGTTTCGTGATATCATGTAAGCAGACATTCATTTGTCAATTATTTGATTCCACCTCTGAATTTTTACAAGAATTATTGAATCAAATTATTTATTATTGATTTTCAGTCCTTGACGAGATTTCAGTTGCAAGTTAAAGGGGGAACGAAAACTAAGACACTCAAGCATATTTACATATCAGAAACTATCTTAGTCATAAAAAAAAAACTCATGATGCTCCATCTATCAGCTCAATTAGAGTTAGAATGCATGCTCTGTTGAAATTTTTGATGCTCCATATATCAGCTGAATTGGAAAAGGGGCAAGTTTAGGGGCATTAAGCCTTACTCAAACAGATGTACTTTTATTCAGTAGATGCTCCTGACTCCTATCACCTATTATTGAGATTTTTTATTTTTTTTATATTTTCGCACTTATGACATTCCGATTTTGCTATTATAATTTTTGACTGATTTAATACTTTATATTGTTTCTTAATGATGATGGATGATCTATTATGAACTGATTCATCTAACGAGTAGGTGCATAGGTACCATCGTAGTTAAATTGGGTCATGACACTAACTAAGTTGAAATTATAAAGGAAGCACGACGGCTATTGTTACGCCCCGTGGTTTTGTACCTTAAGATTCGCCGTGCATTAGTGGTTCTAATCGTGGACATAGGGGTTATCAAGGTTAAATAAGATTAGACAAGTTACCTCATAGTTATAAAGGGTTAAGTTCATGTTTAGCAGTATTGGACGGATTAAAAGTTGAGCAAATTAAAGAAAAAAAGGTTTCAAGGAAATTGGATTTTTACGGCCTGTTATACAGACCGTCTAATGCTTTATGGGGCGTATAACTGGCTGACTTCCACCGTAAACTGGTTCCAGAGAGGGTAAACCACTGGTCAGATTTTACGGACCAATTATACAGACCGTATAATGTTTTAAGGACCGTAAAATTGGCCGGCCCCAACGTAAAGTGATTCCAAAATTGGGAAGCTACTGGTCAGGTTTTAAAGTCCAATTATACGAACCGTATAAATTTTTACGGTCCATATAGTTGACCGTAAAACCGAGTCAGCCAATTTTTAATTTTTAATTTATACCTGACCCCTTTTCATTTTAATTCATCCCCATCATTTCCCAACTTAATGAGAGCTCTAGAAACTTCTTTTAGCCCTATCTAAACAAAACCCAAGTGAAATCAAGGATCAAAAGGCTAGAAATCAAGGAAATCAAGTGTTGGGAAGCTCACTAGGGTTGGTAGAACCCAAGATTTTCTTTGGTGTTGAAGTTGGGGTTTCACTCAAGTGAATAATTTGATTCAAAGCTTGCTCTTTCGTGATTAAGGTAAGTTTCCACATCTACTTTCATGGTATTAATAGTGTTTAGTTGTTGAATAACTTGCTTGATGGAAGAAAGCAAAAGAGGAAGTTCAAATGAGGGTTGATAATATTTGAGTAATAAATTGACTTGAGTTGTGATTGTTACGTATTTTGAGCTTAATCTTGCTATGAATGCTAGTAATGATGATGAGGAAGGGTGATATACGAGTGGATATAGGATTGTGTTGAAAATGTTGTTATGTGTTGATTATGAAAAGGAGTTTCGAGCATTAAATGAAGTCTCTTGATTATGGAATGGATGATAATGTTATTGCTGATTAGGAGATGTTTTATGATATAGTGGAAGTTGAGAAAATAGGGGAAATGCTGCCCAAATTTTGCTAATTCGTTAAATTACGCTAGTTGGACTTAAAAGTGTTTCAAGACTTAACCTTAGTATGATTCTTTTAAATGTAGACTTTGCGAACGTGGAAAGAGAACGTTAAGCTATTAAGGAGACGTTAAGGTATGTTAAGGCTAACCTTTCTTTCATTTTGGCATGATCTTAAGAGATAAACCAACCATCGAGTAAACGAGCTTCCATATTACTCTACTCTTAGAAGTACTAGAAGTACTTCAGTTTTGATGTTCCTATACCCCACTATGATTATTCCTTCTGTTCATAGGTCTTGATATTTCTTATATTAATGTTGTTAGCTCAAAAGATGTTCATCAAAGATAGCATGACCTTATGTCAATCCGAGATTTCTATGTATCCAGTTTGTTCATGCATTGCATTCATTTATATATATGCACATTGACCTATGACCAAAAAGCGTTATATACGTGTATATTATATGTGTATGGGGTATGGGAAAAAGGATAGGCATTATATATGCATTACCACCTAATCAGCTTGTGTACAGGAAGATATATGGATCGGGCAGCACGTTCCGCAGCGATATATATGATAATGACATATGGATCGGGCCGTACGTTCCTCGGCACTAACATATGATATATGGATCGGGCCGTACGTTCCTCAGCACTAACATATGATATATGGATCGGGCCGTACGTTCCTCGGCACTAATAGTTATGTTTTGACCTATGCATATCATACGCCCTACGAGGCACTTTCATGTTGTACAGATGTTCCAGATGTTTCAGTTACAGATGCATCCAGATATGGAGATTTAGCTTTCCTATTTCAAATGTTTCTCATGATTCTTATGTACTTGATGTTCTTATGCCTTACATACTCAGTACAATGTCGGTACTGACTCCCCTATAGCTCGGGAGGCTGTGTTAATGCCCGTAGGTACAGGGAGACAAACTAGCGGTCCCACTCAGTAGGACCTTCACTCAGCAGTAGTTGGTGCGCTCCATTTGATTCGGAGCTGTAGTCCATTTTGGTATGCCATTCTTTTGAGATGTATATGCATATGGGTATGACGAGGCCCTGTCCTGCCCTTTCTACAGTTTTCTATTCCATTAGAGGTCTGTAGACAGTTGTATGTAATAGACAAATAATGGAGCCTTATCGACTCCAATTCTTTTGTGTACGTCATATGTAGAGGCCTAGTCGGCTTGCACTGTTCTTTCAGTATATATATATATATATATATATATATATATATATATATATATATATATATATATATATATATATAGAGAGAGAGAGAGAGAGAGATAGATAGAGAGAGAGAGAGAGAGAGAGAGTTCCTTGTGGTCCGGCCCTTCCCCGGACCCCGCGCATAGCGGGAGCTTAGTGCACCGGGCTGCTCTTTTATATATATATATATATATATATACAGAGAGAGAGAGAGAGAGAGAGAGAGAGAGAGAGAGAGAGAGAGAGAGAGAGTTCATGATGTCATCCTTTCACGAGTCAGTATAGTTCAGAGTGAATGATTTGTAGGCTCTTGTTATCCAGGTACGAGTATAGGGGTGTTCGGTCATTTCGGATCAGGCACTCATCACGACTCACCAACATGGGTCGTGGAAAAAGTGGTATCAGAGCAGTTCCGTCCTAGGGATGTCTACAGACCATGTCTAGTAGAGTCTTGTTTATGGGTGTGTTGTGCACCACACTTATAAACAGGAAGCTGCAGGACATTTAGAAAATTATCAATCCTTCTCTCTTAGATCATGCGATAGAGCCATATGTTAAGAGTTCGCTTCTAATGATTTGTTCTGATTTCAGTGATGCCTCGCAAGAAAGCTACAGCTGCCCAGAAGGGAAATGGAGTGTTTAGCGAGGCCACTACTCTTATTCAGCGAGCTACTAGGGCTCGGGATGAGATTCAGAGTTTGAGCCCATCTCAGACTTCGCATACCCCGCCTCCAGCACCTGCCCCAATGCCCCAGATCCTCAGCCAAATGCACCGGGCTAGGATGTGTGGGATGCTTTACAGTTATTGACCAGACTATTAGCCGCTCAGGCTCAGTAGCAGGGAGTTGAGGTTGATTAGGTAGACCAGGCTGGTAGTTCGAGGGTTAAGACTTTTCTCGGGTTAGATCCTCCAGAGTTTTCTGTGTTGAAGAAAAATATGGACCCCCAAGATTTTATTGATGGTATGTAGAGGACCTTCAGGGTTATGTATGCGGATGAGTTCGAGTCAGTGGAGTTAGCTTCGTATAGGCTCCGGGATATTGCAGTACAATGGTATCAGACATGAGAATTATCTAGGAGAGAGAATGCCCCTCCAGCCATTTGGCGAAAGTTTTTGGATGCTTTCATTCATCATTATTTACCAACAAAAGTCCGACGGGCCCGAGCAGATAGGTTCTTGCATATTGAGTAGGGCAGTATGAGTGTTCAGGAGCATTGCGTGTATTTTGATTCTTTGGCTAGATATGCCCTAGCCATGGTGGCTGAGCTGGAGGACAGAGTTCATCGTTTCGTGGCAGGTCTAGGGCCACATTTGATTGATGAGTGTACGACTACTGCATTACAGCCGGGCATAGATATCTCTCGTATATAGGCATATGCACAAAATTTAGAGGATCGTAAGCGTCAGCGAAGGACAGAGCGTGAGCATGACCGGGGTCACGATAAGAGGGGCTAGATCTCTA
The DNA here is from genome assembly GCF_019175385.1 of Lycium barbarum. NCBI lineage: Eukaryota > Viridiplantae > Streptophyta > Magnoliopsida > Solanales > Solanaceae > Lycium > Lycium barbarum. Next base: position 37,214,961 of record NC_083346.1, read on the forward strand.
GATATAGTTGGTGAGTTTAGGGGAGGACAGAGATATCAGCATTCCCGGTATCCATTTCATTCGGCAGGGAGTGCACCTCCGCAGTTTTGAAGTTCGAGATTTGATCGATCTTCTTATTCAGGAGCGGGTCAGAGTTTTAAAGCATCAGATTCTCAGTACAGACCAGAGTCTAGTCAGATGAGACCCCCGTTACCATAGTATGTCCAGTGTGGTAAGTTACACGCAGGTCAGTGTCTACGAGGATCGGATGCTTGTTGCCAGCCAAGGCATGTGATGTGGCAGTGTCCGATGAGAGGTGGTGTAGGTATTGTTCAGCCTACCTGGTCCGTAGCTGGTTCTTCTTTTGCAGTACGCCCTTCAGGGCAAGGTTCTCAGGCACCAGTAGGACGTGGTAAAGGGAGGAGTGGAGCGTCTATCTCGAGTGGGCCTCATGTTATATCCCGTATTTTCATACGTCGAGTTATTCGTAAGAGAATCGACTCAAGTTAAAGACGGGATCATTTTCGGATACGAAATAGGGACTTTTAATTTCCAATTTTAATTAGAAAATAAATTGTTTATAAATTTTATTTACTGTAGAAATATTATTAGAGATTAGGGACTAATTAATTATGATTAGATTATTAAGTAGGGATTAGTTTAATTAAAATTAATTAATTTAATTATAACGGGCCCCACCCTTTTTTAATTTTAAAAAAGCAACAATTGATGAGTCATGGGGGAGGGGGCACGTGTCCAAGGAAGGGACACCATATAAATATATATGGCAATGACCAAGTTGAGTTGTCATTATTCATTTGCAAATTCAATTAAAAAAAAAAAGGAAAGAAAGAGCAACATTTCCATGGCTGCTCTCAGCCAGCCATGGATGGAGGAAAAAAAAAATTTTGTTGCTATTGTCGATTAAGTTCCAAGTGAATTACAAGTTCAAGGAGGTGATAGCAACATTGGATATTGAATTGAGGAAGAAGAAATTGTGAAATTGGAGCAATTAAGTGTAGAAATTCCTCCGAAAAAATTAAGGTAAGATTTTCTTATTTTGTAGTATAATTGTATTAATGGTATTGTAAGGGAAGGGTTAAAATTGGATTGGATGAAATTGGAAGTAAGAAATTGCATGAAATTGTGGGTTGAAAGGATTAAAAGTATGATTTATGTTCAAATGTTGTTATTCGTGTTGTGGCCGTGTTGTTGTTGATGTGGATTCTAAATTTGGAAGAAAGAAGTGTAAAACGTATTTTATACAAAGCGTGTGTTGGTTTGTTCGGTGTATAATCTTGAAACGTTAACAATTTGGATTGGAAAAGGGTCAAGAAGGGTTATTGGATTATTAGAGTTGTTTATGGGGTAAATTGTAAGGATTTTATATGCGTATCTCTATTGCTGTTATTGTTGGTATTTCTGTGATAACAGGAGGATAATTGGAAATTCGGGTTAGGCGAATATATAGGGGAAATGCTGCCCGATTTCCGTTAAGTCCTTAAATAATGAAAAACTCTAATCAAGAAACTATAAGTTAAAGAGTGAGTTCTATAAGCGATTGGCTACAGATTTACGAACTAGAAAGGATAGTTACTAACGATAGTGTTACTTTTATATTAAATAGGCTAAAGAGGCGACGAAGCGAACGAGATTACGATTAATCGTTAACAGGTATGTAAAGTTGTCCCTTCTTTCTTTTGGCATGTCTTAGATATAAGTGACGAATGATATGAGATTTGGGGTAATTCCATTCATAAGTTTCGAGTGTGATTCATGATTCCTATTCACTTCTTGATGTTAGAACTCTTAAAATGATTGAGCTTCCCTCTCAAGTTTTCTATACGTTGGATAGTAGTCGATATATATAAGCTCTTATTCTTTGAGACTCTACGATAACTAATTTCCTTGACTTCTATAAGCTATTTCATATTATCTTGATACATGTCTATGATTCCTAAGGCTCTTTGATATGATCTATAATGACATTCGAGGGATACTTGATATGATTGTCGCTATTGATACTCAGGTGTTAATCTCTTCTTCTTATTCTGTTGAGTCTTGATAATAATTTAAATTGCATATGGTTGCTCACTACTCTGCTCGTGCATGCCTCAATATGTCTTTCACCGAGTCCCGGGCCGGGTATGTTATCGTGCACAGTCTCACTGCATTGTTCACTGAGTCCCTCACTAGAGGGTCGGAATATGATATATATATATATATATATATATATATATATATATATATATATATATATATATATATATATATATATATATGAGTTATGCTGTATTATGGCGTTATGATGTGTTTATGGAGTTATATTGTGTTATGGCGTTATGATGTGTTTATGGAGTTATGTTGTGTTATGGCGCCAAGGATGGTGTGGCGACCATGTTCACCGAGTCCCATAATGGGTCGGGTATGATATATGATATTGACATGCATGATTTATGTTTCAAAAGGGCAAGTGTTTTGGTATTCTGAACATTGTACTTGTCTTCTGTACTCCCTATTTCAGTTATGATCCTTTTTACTGTATTTCATGCTTTATATACTCAGCACATATTCCGTACTGACCCCCTTTCTTCGGGGGGCTGCGTTTCATGCCCGCAGGTACAGATAGTCGGTTTGGTGATCCTTTAACATAGTACTTCTACTTAGCTGTCTTGGAGAGCTCCGTTGTTCCAGAGTCTATACTTTTGGTACATATCTTCTAATGTATATGTATATGCTTATCCAGGGGTACGGTGGGGCCCTGTCCCGTCATATTTCACTATTAGTACTCTTAGAGGTCTGTAGACATGTGTGTGGGTTGTATACAGATTATGATCAGCTGTGTCTATATAACTATTGTGGATGTTCCTGTTGTTGTAGCAGCCTTGCCGGCTTGCACGTGTTATCGATACGTAGTGGCAGCCTTGTCGGCTTGCGTAGCATAATGATAGTGGCAGCCTCGTCGGCTTGCGTATGTTATGTCACGGGCCGACTCCTCCTAAGCGGCAGCGGCACACAAATAACCCGAGCGGCGCTTGTAGTCCCACCTAACTACAAGCCATCTTTTCCTTATCCCGAGTTTTCTTGGCACGACCCCATGCCTATGGTGAAGCTTGCCTTAGAGGCTCAGCTTTCATTGTGCCGCCCGTTTGATGTCAAGGCTTTAGCCTTGTCTTGCTATCATACCCTTGTGGCACATTTCATATGCGGGGTCTCGTCTATGCGCACCTCTTGGGTTGGCTACGGACATGCATGTCCCTCGCCTGGCACCGAGCGTCGCTCCTGCGCGCATAGTCCTATCCTCAAGCTTGACACTTGCCTTGTGTCGTGCCCGAGTAGGGCAACTTCCAATCCTTGGCCTTTGTCAGGTGCGGTCCTCTTTCATGTGCCTATGGTTGTCCCATGGCATTGGAAAACATAGCCCTCGCAACTTACTTCCATCCCTCGTGGTGCAGCGTCACCCCACGACTGCACGTCTAGGCCAACGGACCCTTGTTTGCAAGGCTGAACCCAAGCCAAGCTCACAAGTCAATACACGAGGCTCTTGAGTGGTGCCTCGAGTACTCAATCGGCACGAAGGTCTTTAACATCCATAAAGATAGCCCGCGGGGCATAATCAGTTCCTACGTCAAGCCTCCGGCACATGTTGTGCGCCCAACGCGGCCCGCAGGCACGACGCCCTCCATAGAGTCCCCTAACTCGTATGGATACCTAAGACACTTCTATGAGGTGCCTAGGCAGGCCCTTGAGTTCCTCCCTCAAGGTTGCTCACTTGGTGCGACTGGCCGACAGCACGCACGGGGGAGGCTGGCTGAGCTGTGACACCTCTGCCCCCCTTATATATGCTTTAAAAAGAAAAACCCAAGTTCTAGCACTAGATATCATTTTGCCAGGGAATCACAATGGGCTTTTCTCACTCTTCCGAACTCCAAATGAGGCGCCGTCTGTTCCTAACTCTTTCTCTTGACTTCCTTCACTCCTCCATGAAGTTTCGTCTCATCCCTATTGTTATATCCCGTATTTTATACGTTCGGACATTCCAAGGTAGTCGTGGCAAGTTAAGGGAAAGGCTACGTTCAAAAATTATTTTAATATATAAGTTGGTTATAAATATCAATTATGGATATTAGTGTTATGGAAATATTGAGAAAAGTTAAGGGTAAAAAGGGAAGAGAACTCTAGGAAATAAAGAAAGGAGCATGTGGCCATTTCATAAGTGAAGGGGGCAAAGTTTAAATATGGAAGGGCTAAAGTGTAAAAAGAGAGAAGACACTTGGTCTTCTTTGACCAAGTAAGAAAATTCAAAGAAAAGAAAAGTCAAGAAAAAGGAAGAAAGTTCTAGAGAGGGGCATGTGCCCCTCACATGCTTGGGTATATATATATATATATATATATATATATATATATATATATATGAGCTTGTCTTCCAATTCAAGACAAAAGAAGAAGAACAAAAGAAAAAAAAAGATGAAGAGAGTGCAAGGGTTTCGGCCATGGCTCTAGAAATTTAGCCATGGGAAATTGACCAAGGAAAATTATTTTCTCCTAGCTTTTCTACTAATTGGAAGATGCTCTTTAACATGGTGAAGTTGTTGGAGCAAGCAAGACACTTATATGGACAATTCATGAACCTTAACCAAGTGGAGAAGTTGAAGAAGAAAGGTGAGTTTTAATCTTGTCTTATGTGTTATGAAGGGTTTATATGTGTTGTAGTATGCTAAGATGGAAGTTCGCATGATGAATATGTAAGTATGCATGTGGCCGAATGGAAGTGGTATAATGTAGATGTGACAAATCGATTTTATCTAGTAATTTGATTGTTGCGTTGTGAATTCTATGATGTGAAATGAATGAAAACCATGAGACCTTGCATGTTGTGTGTTGGCCGTGTGTATGTAGTATGTTGGCCGTGCATACGTTATGTGGTATAGAAAGAATGGAATAATTTATGAAGTATGTTGGTTGTTGTTGTAACGTATAGAAATGAATGGAAAACTCATGAAAATATGCATGTTGTGGTGGAGGCCGAACATGGTGATATTTTGGCAAATTGTAGTGAATTAATTCTACTTAATGTTTTAGTTGTTGTATTGAGAATTTCATGGTGAAAAATGAAGGTTTGGTGATTTAAGATGAAGTGGTAATCGTTATCGGAATAATGAAGAAATAATGCGACGCTAGCTTGAATTCGTATATTGCATAAGTAAGGTTGTCAATGCATGGTTGTTGACGAGAATTGTGAACCTAAAATAAGAGAAATGTGTTGTTAATTATTATTGTTTTTGTTGGAGTTGGAAAGTCTTGAAGGAAGTAGTATGTTAATTGAAATTGTTATTATGATTGTTGGCATTGTTGTTGATAGTTTGGCCGGGTTGAATTCCCGGGATTGTTGTTGATTAGAATTGGCCAAGTTGAACTTGGTGGGATGGCACATTTACAGGGGAGATGCTGCCGAAATTTCGGCAGACGAAGTATTACTTCAAAGAATCAACTTCCAAAGGCTCTAATCAAGTTTTGGTAAACATGACCAATTTGTAGATTTTGGCGGGTTTGGAACGTGAATTTGGAGTCGCATAAGAAGCAGAAAAGGTATGCAAGGCTTCACCCTTCTTTCTATGGCATGTCTTAGATGTAATATGTTGAATAAGAACCTCGGGGACCCTTCTACCCTCCAGAATCCGCATCTAAAGTTTCCCCTTTTTCAATCAGAAGAATTGAACTAAAAAGTGTGCAAAATGTTGGAAGAATTTCCTAAACCTCTAGAACTCGCATAAATAGAACCCGACTACCCTAAAACCCTCACAAGTAACGCCATGACATGTAACATATGTAAATTTGGTGCGCCGCCTCATTTGATCCGAGGTGGGCCCACTGTTCCTGGATTTACCTTATTGTTCCGCTTGACTTACCTTGAAGCTGAATCCAAAAGAAACCTTCGATCCTTATACCATTACCAAATGGCAAGTACTATATCTATCCCGACAAGAATACTTCTATGACGATAAAGATAGCTATGATGTCAGAAAAGAGAATATGCCCATGATAAGTACGACAAGAATGATTCCATGACTAAGAGTCTTGAGCTAAGAACCCAATGTGAATATGAAAGTGTTATACTAGTTCTTAAACCTTAATTCTATTCTGTAGCCATGACACTAGTTTCTAAAAGACTCCAAAGCGTATGAATTGACGGTTATAATGCCCATAATTTCATTTTATGCTCTCTCTTAAAGCTATTATCCGTTGGTAGTCTCGCCTTAAAATACTTGTTCCTTCAAGGCGAGACAAGGCGACCACGATTGTTCCATAATGTAATCGGAGGCCACCGACCTTACGTCACTCCGACGTGGAACTGGTTTTCTTGGACTCTCGAACATGTTGTATGCATGTTATGAGTATATGTATATGATAAAAGAACCAGAGCGCTATAGACGCTGATGTATGTACATGACACACGTATATGTATATGATAAAAGAGCCAGAGCGCTATAGACGCTAATATATGTACATGATGTATGTCTACGCATACGGGGAAGATGGAAATAAGGGCAGCGCGTTATAAACGCATATCCACCTGATCAGTTGGCATTATATGACATGATATCGTCCCGGACGCGGGATGTGTATATTTATGGTTAAATGGATCGGCTGCCGACGCCTCGGCAATATGATATGTCTTATTTTTATATATACATATGAACAAGGAAAGATTTTAAAGGAAAGCTAAGCATGCATGGTATCCGCCAAAGGGCATTTATATGTACAAGTTAACTTTCCACCTCATGACATGCGTTATGTCTCCTTTATGTTAGTATCCCTGTTCTATACCTTCTGTATGTTATTATGCATGCCTTACATACTCAGTACATTGCTCGTACTGACCCCTCTTCTTCGGGGGCTGCGTTTCATGCCGCGCAGGTACTCCCAGATGATTAGAAGAACTTACTGAAGGTGTTCCAGTGGAGATGGCGAACTCCATTTGTCCTGGAGAATTGCCAAGTCCAAGTATATGCTATGATGTTTTGTTCTATGTTAGAGACTTTGCAGACAAAGCAATGGGTATTGGGTTGTCAGTCTGTAAGCGGCTCCAGCAGCCGATATGCTATTATGTTTTATGTCACGAGTCTTACATGATGTCAGAGCTTACTTATGGAAAAAAAACATATTGGAGAGCTTACTATGTATTTCTTTCTTTACTGATTCAACGGTTTCTATACGTAACAAGAGTCAGCGGGTTCGCTCGGCTCCAGATATGGGGTCGGGTGCCCATCACACCCTAGTAAAGTCGGGGTGTGACACCTATACTCGTGGAACGAGATATAGCCTTCGGGAGCTTTATCACTGACACTGCTCCTTGGCTAAGTCAATCCCTTAAGTGAACGATCTTCAAATAACGCCAAACTTGGTAAGCACATTCCATAACATCCTAGGAAGGGTCCTCTCACCCTAAATCCCAAGATTCCATCCATATCTTGGAAACGCACGGGATTGACACTCAGGCTCGCGCGTGGCCTCGTCCGCCGACGGCCCATGGGCTCATCCCAGATCCTTGCTAAAATTCCTTGGCACTCTTATAATATGCCATAGAGCATCTCTAGATGCTTATTGACTCTCGCCCGTCGGAGCCCCTTTTCAATGCACGTCGCCCGCGCACGACTGACACTGCCTGCGCGGCCGACCCTGCCAGCGCGCACGGCCGACACTGCCTGCGCGGCCGACCCTGCCTGCGCGCGGCTGACACTCATCTGCGCACATCTCCTGCACGACTGACACTCGCTTGGCCCTCCTGGGCGCGCAGGGGTTATGGGTGCCAAGGCACAACGAAGGCAGCCCGTAACAGTTATTACGTTGTGATTGATTGAGAACCTATAGTATCAGTCCGAATATGTTTAACAGGTACATATGGGTGTCCAGCTCGGGCACTAGTCATGGCCCACGGGGCTGGGTCGTGACACCTCAGCACCGCATTTATGCATCGGTTGGTAGGCAGGATCCTGACTCATCTCCAGATGTCGTCACAGTATATTATCAGTATCCTCTTATGATGTATATGCACTGATTGACCCAGGAGGTTCCACTTTATCATATGTTACTCCATTTGTTGCCGGTAAGTTTGGGATAAAGCCTGAATCGATTAAACCGTTTGAGGTGTCAACACCAGTTGGTGATCCAGTTACAGCTAGGCGGATATATCGAGGCTGTGTAGTGATATTTTATAATCACCATACCCTAGCAGATTTGATTGAGTTAGACATGATTGATTTCGATGTGATTATGGGTATGGATTAGTTGGCTTCCTGTTACGCTAATGTTAATTGTAGAACGATTTTAGTTCAATCTCAGTTCCCAGGCGAACCAGTCCTAGAGTGGAAGGGAAATGTTGCTTCTCCGAGGGGTAGGTTTATTTCCTACCTTAAGGTAAGAAAGATGATCAGAAAAGGGTACATTTATCACCTGGTTCGGGTTTAGGATGTACAAGCAGAGTCACCGACCTTTCAGTCTGTTCCTGTGGTTAATGACTTCCCAAGAGTGTTTCCAGATGAGCTTCCAGGCATTCTGCCAAAGCGAAAGATTGAATTCACTATCGATTTATTGTTAGATACTCAGCCAATACATATTCCTCCTTATAAAATGGCACCTGCATAGTTGAAAGATTTAAAGGAGCAATTGAGGGATTCACTTGAGAAGGGCTTCATCAGACCTAGTACATCACCGTGGAGAGCGCCGGTGTTATTTTTAAGAAAGAAGGATAGTTCCTTGCGAATGTGCATTGATTATAGGCAATTGAATAAGGTGACTGTAAAGAATAAATATCCACTTCCGAGGATTGATGACCTGTTTGATCAGCTACGAGGCGCCAAATATTTCTCAAAAATAGACTTGAGATCGGGGTATCATCAGGTTAGGGTGAAGGAGGAAGACATTTCGAAAATGACATTCAGGACCAGATATGGGCACTATGAGTTCCGTGTTATGTCATTCGGATTAACTAATGCTCCAGGTGTGTTCATGGATTTGATGAATCGCGTGTTCAAGCCCTTCCTAGACCTGTTCATGATTGTGTTTATAGAAGATATTCTGGTTTACTCACCAACGGAGGCTAAACATGCAGAGCATTTACGAGAAGTGCTTAGAGTTCTTCGAGATAGAGAGTTGTATGCCAAGTTCTCCAAGTGTGGGTTCTGGTTGAATTCTGTGGCTTTTCTTGGCCACATTATTTCAAGTGAAGGCATTAGAGTGGATACTCAAAAGATTGAAGTTGTGAATAATTGGCCAAGGCCCACGATACCAACGGAGATACGTAGTTTTTTGTGTTTGGCTGGTTATTACAGAAGGTTCGTAGAAGGGTTTTCTTCTCTTTCAGCCCCATTGACTAAGATGACCCAGAAATCAGCTAAATTCCAGTGAACGGATGCATATGAGTGGATTTTTCAGGTATTGAAGGACAAGTTGACCTCAGCACCCGTCTTGACTCTTCTAGAAGGAATAGATGGTTATGTGATATATTGTGATGCTTCGGGTATTTATTTGGGGTGTGTATTGATGCAGCACGGTAAGGTTGTTGCTTATGCGTCTAGGCAGTTGAAGAAGCACGAGAAGAATTATCCAACCCATGACCTTGAGTTAGCGGCGGTGATCCATGTTTTGAAATTGTGGAGACATTATTTATACGGTGTCCATGTTGATATCTATACTGATCACAAGAGCCTCCAGTATATCTTTAAGCTAAAGGACTTGAATTTACGTCAGAGGCGATGGCTAGAGTTATTGAAAGATTATGATGTTGATATTCTGTACCATCCTGAAAAGGCTAATATGGTAGTCGATGCTCTTAGTCGTAAATTCATGAGTAGTCTAACAAATGTGCAACGGGAGAAAAGAGAGATAGTTCGTGAGGTTCGCCAGTTAGCTAGCCTTGGAGTTTGGCTGATAGACTCAGGTGATAGAGGAGTTACAATTCAGGATACAACGATGTCATCCTTGGTAGCTGAGATAAAGGAACGTCATTATCAGGATACAGCTCCTCAAAAAGAAAAGACACCCTTCGTGATCACAGGAGATGGAGTACTCAGGTATCGAGGTAGATTATGTGTTCCTAACATTGAAGGCCTTCGTCAGCAAGCTATGGGGGAAGCCCATTATTCTCGTTATTCTATCCATCCAGGCACAACAAAAATGTATCATGATCTCAATGAAGTTTATTGGTGGGATGGTATGAAAAGAGATATAGCGGAGTTTGACGCTCAGTGTCCAAATTGTCAGCAAGTTAAAATACAGCATCAGAAACTTGGAGGTTTATTGCGGGCTATAGAGATTCCAACATGGAAATGGGAGGTAATTAACATGAATTTCATTGTAGGGTTGCCCCGTACTCACCGGAAGTATGATTCAATATGGGTCATAGTTTATAGTCTTACAAAGTCCGCTCATTTCCTACCTGTCAGAACTACCTATTCGGCTGAAGATTATGCGAAGCTCTATCTTAGAGAGATTGTAAGACTTCATGGTGTTCCTACAGCCATTATTTCATATAGAGGGCGTAGTTCACAGATAATTTCTGGAGATCTTTTCAGGATGGATTGGGGACTCAGGTGAGTCTTAGTACCGCTTTTCATCTGCAGACCAATGGACAAGTTGAGCGCACTATACAGACCCTTGAGGATATGCTGAGAGCTTGTGTACTTGATTCTCAAGGTAGCTGGGATGATCATTTGCCGCTTATTGAGTTTGCATATAATAACAGTTACCATTACAGTATTCAAATGGCTTCTTATGAGGCTTTATATGGACGGAGATATAGATGCCCTATAGGATGGTTTGATGTTGGATAAAATCAGTTAGTTGGTCCAGATTTGAAACAGCAAGCAGTTGACAAAGTGAAAGTAATTCAGGAAAGATTACTAACAGCTCAGAGTCGACAGAAATCCTATGTAGATAATTGACGAAGCAAGTTGAAATTTGAAGTAGGCGATTGGGTTTACCTGAGAATTTCGCCTATGAAGGGAGTGATGAGATTTGGCAAGAAAGATAAGTTGAGCCCTCGGTACATCAGGCCATACAGAATTATTCGTACAGTGGGTAAGGTGGCATATGAGGTAGAACTGCCTTCTGCGTTGGAGTCTGTACATCCAGTATTTCATATATATATGCTCCGTAAGTGTATAGGAGATCCCTCGAGAATCATACCGGTGGATGATATCCAGGTGATCGAGCAGTTATGTTACACCTCAAAAAAATTTCCGTTGGTACGCAAGAGAACGAACTAGTGATGAATATGAGTGCATGATGTCCATGAGCAAGAAACGACATTTGATGACCTTAGGCGAGATTTCGAAAGTATCCGATGTGAGACGAGGAAGTTGGCTAAGTTAAAATGAGATACAAGGTGAGCAATGCATGTGCATGGACGGGGGTGATTAAAATGAGAAGTCTAAGAAATATGGGAAGTTGCAGAATTGCAACTGCCCAGTGGTCGTATATTGCAAAATACGGACCGTAAAGTGCAATACAGTCCGTAAACTAGCAGTTGTAAACTGCCATGCAAGGTTTCAACTTTCTGCCAGCCGAGGAAATGGTTAAATACGACCTGGTGGACGGACCGTAAAGTGATTTACGGCCCGTAAACCATGGTCGTAAACCACCATGAAGGCAGTCCAGCTTCTAGTTCTGGAAATGGTTAAATACGCCCATGGAGGACGAGCCGTATAGTGGAATACGGGCCGTAAACCACGATGGACGACCACTGTTCATCTCAGCACAGATTTCACAAGTCATTAAATAAAGGGACCAACACTTGTTTTATTTCATTACAACATTACACCACTTCTCTCTAAAACTTCTCTCTACATTTATTATATGAGTTTTCAAGGATTATAAGCCATCAATAACATTAAGACAAGTGAATCAAGGATAAGGGAATCATCAAGGATCATCCAAGTCAAGAAATCCAAATGGAGAAAAACTAGGGTTTTGCTCAAAGAGGAGTATTATCAACCAAAGCTTGTTCCTACAACTTCTAAGGTAAGATTCATGATTTTTACATGATGTTTAAGGTTGGAGGATTAAAATACATGGATTGTAGAAAATGTGGTCAACTAGGTCATGAATGATGAATAGTGACATTTTGAGAAATAGTTTGAATTGAGTTATGAATGTTGTTGTGTTGTGATATGAATGTGTTATAAATGGTATTAAGATCATGAACTAGACACTTTAGACGAATGGACGAAGTTGGGTGTTATGACCATGAATGTGGGTGAATTAGAGGCAAATTGAGGAATCTAGATAATGTGGATAATGTGAATGACTAATGGCCATTGTTATGATATTAATGAAGGTATAAACGCTAGCATTGGAAGGAAACGTGCAAGTGTAGAATAGTCCGACAAAAAGATATGTAAGGCTAACCCTTCTTTCATAAGGCATGGTTCTTGGCCAAGTTTCTAATTCCTCTATATGAGTATGTTGTATTCAAATGATTGACACTCCGAGCTCATAAGCTCACGATCCTCGATATGTGCTACGATTGTACTACGCACCCCGTATGACGAGTAAGCATAAGATATGGATGTAGCAATAATGACGAAGATAGTGATGACGATGATAATAATAATGATTCTAAAGGTGCCTACGGGCTATTATATTCACATGTGCCTATGAAAGGCTATAATGATACCCCGAGCTTATAACGCCGGGTAGGATATATGTATATGAATATGTATAAAGTATGTATATGATTACGTAACGCGCGCACACCTCTGCAGATGGTACGGATAACCCTGAAGCCTTGGTAGGGCCAGGTATGAGTAACCTTGAGCCTTGGTTGCCCAAGTATGTATAAAACACCGATCCTGTGAGGTCGGGTATGCTATGTAAATGCTATGTATATGAAATGACTATGTATATAATATGAATATGAATGTGATAAGACTATGTATAAGAATACGAATAAGGACATGTATACGAATATGAGCACAAGTATGGTACGAGTACTATTATGGAATACGGATGACGACGTAGGTGTACTAATACGTATGAAAAATGGAAAGTCCTACAAAAGGCAAGTAAGTACTATGACGATGATATTATTGTCTCCCCTCCTATGCTATTTCATACGTTGTTCATTATGCTTATATATCGATGTTTATCATGCTTTACATACTCAGTACATTCTTCGTACTGACGTCCTTTTGTTTGTGGACGCTGCGTCATGCCCGCAGGTGCACAGGGAGACAGGCTCGATCCATAGCTGCTTATCCAGAGATTGCATAGCAAAGCTCCATTTCCTTCGGAGCCATAGCTTTTGGGTACTCATTCTTTTGTGTATGTAATTATGGGCATAGCGGGGTCCTGTCCCGCTCATACGATATGTCATACTCTTAGAGGCTCGTAGTCATGTGTACGTGGGTAGAGATGTTCGGCCATGTCGGCCCATGTTTTGTATATCTTTTGTTGGCCTCGTCGGCCTTGTACTTATGATGTGTCATAGATGCCTATGATATGTTAAATGATGATGGTCGTCTAATGGGATCAATATGGTTAACGATAAAAGAAAAAAAAGCATGAATTGACTTATGGTTCACCTAGATGTTATGTTATGTACGATAAGGGGGTGCCCGGGTGGGGTAGCACCGGGTGCTCATCGCGGCCCCCTAGCCGGGTCATGACAAGTTATCCTATGAGGAGACCCAGTAGCTATATTAGATAGACAGGTTCGTCGATTGCGAACTAAGGATATGGCTTTTGTTAAAGTACTCTGGAGAAATAATAACGTCGAAGAAATGACTTAGGAAGCTACTGAGGAGATGAAGGCTAAGTACCCGCACTTATTTCCGTTGTTCCAGGAGGCTCAGTCTGAAGCATCATTTTCCCTAGGTACTGGTTTTATTTATGGTTATTGTGATTGGTCGTGTGAGGCCATGGTTTTGTACATTTTAGCATATGGCCCTGTGTGGCATTATTTTGGGTTGTTGTGTACAGGTTGGACTGGTATTAGGGGAAACTCTAGTAAAATTTCCATTGAATCCCTAAGAATCTAAAATTCGAGGACGAATGTTTTTAGGGGGGGGGGGGGGGGGGGGGGAGAATGTTACGCCCCGTGGTTTTGTACCTTGAGATTCGCCGTGCATTAGTGGTTCTAATCGTGGACATGAGGGTTATCAAGGTTAAATAAGATTAGACAAGTTACCTCATAGTTATAAAGGGTTAAGTTTATGTTTAGCAGTATTGAACGGATTAAAAGTTGAGCAAATTGAAGAAAAAAAGGTTTCAGGGAAATGGATTTTTACGACATGTTATACGGATCGTATAATGCTTTACAGGCCGTATAACTGGCTGACTTCCACCGTAAACTGGTTCAAGAAAGGGTGAACCGCTGGTTAGATTTTACGGACCGTATAATGTTTTACGAATCGTATAATTGGCCAGCCCCTAGCGTAATGTGATTTTAAAATTGGGAAGTCATTGGTCAGGTTTTATGGTCCAATTATATGGACCATATAAATTTTTACGGTCCGTATAGTTGACCGTAAAATCGAGTCGGCCCAGTTTTTAATTTTTAATATATACCCGACCCCTCTTCATTTTAATTCATCTCCATCATTTTCCAACTCCATGAGAGCTCTAGAAACTTCTTTTAGCCCTATCTAAACAAAACCCAAGTGAAATCAAGGACCAAGAGGCTAGAAATCAAGGAAATCAAGTGTTGGGAGGCTCACTAGGGTTGGTAGAACCCAAGCTTTTCTTTGGTGTTGAAGTTGGGGTTTCACTCAAGTGAATAATTTGATTCAAAGCTTGCTCTTGCGTGATTAAGCTAAGTTTCCACATCTACTTTCATGTTATTAAGAGTGTTTAGTTGTTGAATAACTTGCTTGAGGGAAGAAAGCAAAAGAGGAAGTTCAAATGAGAGTTGATAATATTTGAGTAATAAATTGACTTGAGTTGTGATTGTTGGGTATTTTGAGCTTAATCTTGCTATGAATGCTAGTAATGATGATAAGGAAGGGTGATATACGAGTGGATATAGGATTGTGTTGAAAATGTTGTTAAGTGTTGATTATGAAAAGGCGTTTCGGGCATTAAATGAAGTCTCTTGATTATGGAATGGATGATAACGTTATTGTTGATTGGGAGATGTTTTATGATATAGTGGAAGTTGAGAAAATAGGGGAAATGCTGCCCAAATTTTGCTAATTCGTTAAATTACGCTAGTTGGACTTAAAAGTGTTTCAAGACTTAACCTTAGTATGATTCTTTTAAATGTAGACTTTGCGAACGTGGAAAGAGAACGTTAAGCTATTAAGGAGACGTTAAGGTATGTTAAGGCTAACCTTTCTTTCATTTTGGCATGATCTTAAGAGATAAACCAACCATCGAGTAAACGAGCTTCCATATTACTCTACTCTTAGAAGTACTAGAAGTACTTCAGTTTTGATGTTCCTATACCCCACTATGATTATTCCTTCTATTCATAGGTCTTGATATTTCTTATATTAATGTTGTTAGCTCAAAAGATGTTCATCAAAGATAGCATGACCTTATGTCAATCCGAGATTTCTATGTATCCAGTTTGTTCATGCATTGCATTTATTTATATATATGCACATTGACCTATGACCAAAAGGTGTTATATACGCGTATATTATATGTATATGAGGTATGGGAAAAGGGATAGGCGTTATATACGCATTACCACCTGATCAGCTGGTGTACAGAGATGATATATGGATCGAGCTGCACGTTCCGCAGCGATTTATATGATGATGACATATGGATCGGGTTATACGTTCCTCAGCACTAACATATGATATATAGATCGGGTCGTACGTTCCGCAGCGATTTATATGATGATGACATATGGATCGGGTTATACGTTCCTCAGCACTAACATATGATATATAGATCGGGTCGTACGTTCCTCAACACTAACAGTTACATTATGACCTATGCATATCATACGCCCTGCAAGGCACTTTCATGTTATATAGATGTTTCAGTTACAAATGCATTCAGATATAGAGATTTAGCTTTCTTATTTCAGATGTTTCTCATGATTCTTATGTACTTGATGTTCTTATGCCTTACATACTCAATACATTGTCCGTACTTGTCACGACCCAACCCCGCAGGCCGCGACTAGCGTCCGTGCTGGACACCCGTACGTACCCAGTAACCCAAACGAGCATATAAACAGGATGAACAAATATAGAAGGCAAATAACGTTACTAATTACCACAGATAAACAGATACAATGCGGGGAAGCCGATAAGGCTATCGCAAAACATATCAACCCAAAACATATACACAACCCACATGTATGTCTACAGACCTCTACAGATCATAACAGAATCATAAGACGGGACAGGGCCCCGTTATACCCCTGAATAACATACATATGTGCAACAGAAAAGTCTGTACCCAAAATATAGGCTCCGGACAAAGGAGCACTCCGAGACAGCAGAATAGGATCCTAAGCGGGCGGATCAGCAAATCGGTCGTCTGTACCTGCGTGGCATGAAACGCAGCCCCCGAAGAAAGAGGGTCAGTACGGAAAATGTACTGAATATGTAAAGCACGAAACGTAGTAAATAAAGTCATAACCGAAGCAGAAGGTACAGAAAATGAACGGAATATCCAGAATATCAAAATGTTGATCATAAAGCATAAATAATGCATGCAGAAAACATATGTCGTATCTGGTCCCATTACGGGACTGGGTAAACAGAACGTGGTCGCCACCCCGACACTGGCGCCACAACACAGCATAACTCCAGAGTAGGGAATAACTCCGTAACATATCATATCATATCAGAATGTGCACATGTCAAACATATCAGATGGCCATATCATATCATCATATATCAGAATATATGTACATGGCACAGCATACTCCACAACCCATGTACATGTATACCTGCCCCCTCACCATCGAGGCATGGCGAACAATGCAATGGAATGCGCTTGATTACATATCCTGGCCCGGGCTCAGTGTGGGAAACATTGGGGCATCCACGAATGGAGTAGTGAGAAACTAAATGCAATAAAAATACCATATATATTTCCAGAGACTCAATGAAGCATATCGAATGACAGATCAAATCAATGAAATCGGACGGAGTCAAGGTAAGTGAAATTCGAATGTCAAAATGGGTTACGGAAGCATAATTTTTCTGAGATCGTTTTCAAGTTCCAAAACAATTCATAAGGCTTAATGAAATATTAAAACAATTTTTATTTAGTAGTTAAGAGAGTAGTTAGAATATTTCTTAAAAAAATGCTCGAAGACAAGTCATAAACACGTAAAGGGTAAAATCGGAAATTGTGGGCCCACCTCGGGACAAGTAAAACGGTGGGCTCAAATTGCGCATATTAAGCTTATGGGGTCACCTACCAAGGTCTTAGGGACATTCCATAACTTTCTAAGCAGTTTGGGGAAGTTTGCATAATTTTTCAACAAGGCATACTTAAAGAGTTCAATCCTATTGAATGAAATAGTGACAATTTCATACGCGGATTCCGGTGAGCAGAATATTTTTCGAGGCCCGAATCCGATCCTAGTACACCTAGGACATGCCAAAAGAATGATCGGGATAGCTTTACATACCTGTTAATGACCAATCGCAAAACCGTTCGCTTTGTCGCTCTTTTAGCCTATTTAATATAAAAATAACGTTATCGTCAATAACCATACTTTCTAGTCCATAAAGCTGTAGCCCATCGCTTGTAGAATTTATTCTTTAACTTATACTTTATCGTTAAGGATTTTTGAGTATTTAAGGATTTGGCGAAAATCGGGCAGCATTTCCTCTATATATTCGCCTAACCCGAATTTTCAATTATTCTCCTGTTGACACAGGAATACCAACAACAGAGAGGTACATGTAAAATTTTTACCATTCAGCCCACAATTTCCTATAACATCGATTTCATGCATTTTCTTAATTCCAATTTCGTCCAATCCAATTATAATAATTCCATTACAATACTATTAAAACAATTACATCATAAAACAAGAAAATCTTACCTTAATTTTTTTCGGAGGAATTTCTACTCTTAATTGCTCCAATTTCGCAATTTCTTCTTCTTCAACTTAAAATCCAATGTTACTATCACCTCCTTGAATTTGTACTACACTTGAAGCCTAATTAAAATAGTAACAAAATTATTTCTTTCCTTCAACCATGGATGGCCGTATGGCCTTTCTCTTGGCAACCATGGCCGTGACTTCTCTCTTCAAAATGGAATAAAGAAAATGATCCTCTAAGCTCACCTAATAACGTGAGATAGAAAAGAGAGAAAAAAAGTTGCTGCCAATTTTTCCTTTATATCAACTTGCTGCAATGCTTTGGAAAGTAACGTTGCTATTTGTTTCTTTTGGAGTGGAAAGTGTTGTTGGTACCTTTTAGAAGAAAAAACAAATACATTCTAGAGCATTCCATATTTCATTAGCCGTGGATTTCCACTCTTATTTTAATATTTTATTATATTACAAAATTATCCAAGTTGTATTTCAACACCTATATAATATATAGGACCTTAGTCATCTTTTCCATTGTTTGGCAAGACCCCACGTGGACATGTGCATATGTATTATTGATATTGCTGCCACCTATCCATACATACTTGGACTATGTCCACTTAATATTTATCTCATAATTTCTATAAGTTTTTTTTTTTTTGTCTCCAATAAAAATTTTCATTTCATCAACTACACGCGTAATTAACTTCTTGATCTCAATTAACTAAAATATGGATAAATTTTAATACACTTCATATACTCATTGTCATGATCGTGTGACATAGCACTAGTCCATAACCCCTTTTTTTTCACACATAAAAATATTATTGGTGAGGCCTACTAGTGCCTTAATTAAATTAATTAAAAAATAATCCCTACTTAATAATTTAATCATAATTAATTAGTCCCTCATTTTCCAATAATATTTTACACTAAATAAAATTTATAACTAATTTATGTTCTAATTAACATTGAAAATTAAAGATTTCTCTTTCATGTCCGAAAATGGTTCTGCCTTTAACTTGAGTCGATTTACTTGCGAATAATTCGACGCATAACTATACGGGGTATAACAGTACTGACTCCCCTATTGCTCGGGGGGCTGCGTTCATGCCCGCAGGTGCAGGTAGACAGACAGGCGATCCCACTCAGTAGGACCTTCACTCAACAGTAGTTGGTGTGTTCCATTTGATCCGGAGCTGCAATCCATTTTGGTATGCCATTCTTTTGAGATGTATATGCATATGGGTATGATGGGGCCCTGTCCCGTCCTTTCTACTATCACGACCCAACCAGAGGGCCATGACGGGCATCCGGAGCTAACACACCAAGCACCTCTAAACATACATCGCATAAACATTTCTGGGTGGACCGTAAAGATAGCTCCTGGATATCATGATCTGTATGGACATACATCACAATATAACGGCTCATCTCTATATAATCTTCAATAGTTATGTCTATTATCACCAGCCGACAAGGCTACTAAAATGTTATACAATGATATGGACCGGTAGGGTTATGAAATGTCTAACTATCCACACATCTCTACTAGCCTCTACATAGAATACAAGTGACTATAGGGACCAATACCAATAGACTGCAGCTCCGAAGTAAGTGGAGTGCTCCTAAGAATCCGCTGATAAATCACCTACGGGTCAAATCCGTATACCTATCTACCTGCGTCATGAACGCAGAGTCCACAAGAAATGACGTAATTATGAACAATGTACTGAGTTTTTAAGGCATGAATAACAACATAATAAGAAATATAGAACATAACATGAGATAAGGATAACCTATATGTCTGATTGCCTCTTAGGGCGAATACCATGCATGCTTAGTCTTTTCATAAAAACTTTTCTCATACTTGTATAACATAATAGTGTTGCGGAACGTGCAGCCCGATCCATAAATATTTTATATTGTTGCGAAACGTGCAGCCCTATCCATAAATATTTTATATTGCTGCGGAACGTGCAGCCCGATCCATATATATATATATATATATTGCTGCGGAACGTGCAGCCAGATCCAACCCATATATCTCGCATCCGGGATGATGTCATATTACACCAACTGATCAGGTGGCTATGCCTATATAACGCCTCGCCCTTTTCCCATATCCCCTATATATATATATATATATATATACATCATATACATATATAATATACGTAGCATGCATGGGAGCCCAAATAAAAGTTACCACTTTATCGGAGTGACGTAATGTAACGACCTGTTTAGTCGTTATAGTGTCTTGACCCATTTAACCTTGTTGACCCTTCCCCAAGTCCCTTTAGTATGATCTATGACTTAATGAAGTCATTGGGTTGGTTTCCGCAAAGTTCGAGTGTAAATTGAGTCATTGATGGAGAAACTAGTTAAGTTGATGAGTTAGAGTTGACCCCGTGTCAATCTTTTGGAAGTTCCAACATGTTAGTATGATGAGTTTTTAACTTGTCCACAACTTTTGGTGAGGTTCCAAAGAGTTTCAGATGAGTTTGGGTTTTGTCGCGCTCGTATTCGATGTTTTCGCCGGAGGTCTGCAGATATAAATGGCTCCAGATTGATCATCCGACCGTTGTTCTGGGTGAGGTTTGAACCATTAGATCCGTATCAAAATTACGAAGCTATAGGGAAAAGAATCGTCGTGTTTGGCCACCGTATGAGGGAGTTATGCCCGTTTTAGTGCAGACTATTCCAGCTAGCCGCTGGCAGCGACCAAAGGGCCGTTATAGAGGGGTCGCTGCAGCGGCCATGGTGATCACTATAGCGACCGACAGGGGAAGAATGCCCTATTTTTATATTTTAACTCCGAACCATTATTCCCAAGACCCCAAAGTCAGTTTCCAAGAGAGAGAGAGGCAAAATTCATCCCAATCATCGATAAAAGCATCTTGGAGGGTAAGTCTCCGCCTTTATTTATTCCTTTTCCTTTCTTCTTCAAGTTCAATGATTAGTTTAAGGTCCATCAATGGTGGGTGAAAATCCTAAAACCCTAGAATCAGTAAACCCTTAAATAATTGGTGGGTTGTTGATTTTATTGTTGATTAATCATCTAGGAGTATAGATTATCACTTTCTAGGAAAGAAATTTGATTTCTTATGGTTGAAATTGCATGTTGAGACGTAGGGTTCTAATAAAAATGGAAGATTTGTTCTAAAATTTGTGGGAAAGGGTAAAATTGATTAGAAGCCCATGAATTGAAGGTTAATGATTATAGAGATAGAAGTTATGACAAGTTCACCATTAAAGGATGATTTCATCCACTGAACAGGGTAGAAGTAAGTGGGTCTTCTTCCCCAAATTGTCGTTTTTGTTTGAGTACATGGTTTGTTGCTTACTTAGCATCATATTGTTAGACTTTGACCATTATGAGGCACTTCGGAAATAGAAGGATCGTGTGGAGTAGTTCGTGGCTTCTGTTCTGCATTCCAGGTAGGTTACGGCTAACTTTAGTTAGACTTTGATTAGAGAAACGTATGTATTGTGTAGAATTGATGGGAGAAAGCATGATTAGGTCTTAGGACATGGTGTTTTGGTTGGATATTAGCTAGGTTGGTATGACTTCTGATTTTGTGGGCTCGTCGCCATTACTTTATGTACTGAAATATGAGGTGTAGTTGTATTCATACTGTGGCAATTCGGCATGAATTTCTATTAGGTTGATTGTTGTTGATGGTGGCTTGTTGCCCTGTTATTGTGATTAGACTTATTGCTTAAAGTGTCGTGTTGTACTCAGTTTTCTCTTAATGTGACATATATTATCGGAGAAAGGAAGGATACTAAGTTTAGATCTGAATTGTGGTTTATATATTTATGATAGTGCGTAGATGAACACTTGATGTGTGATTTACTGTTGATGATAATATATAGAAGAGTGCAGTTTCTTGGTGATAGAAGACTTAGTTGTGAGGCGTACTTGCTATATGAGGAAGTAAAGAGGGTCATAGACTCTTATGTTGGTTGAGACGGTTTGTATGATTCATTTTATGGTTGAGTTGATCCAAGTATTGATATGACTTGTGGCTTTGTGACTTGTACCTTTACTGTTGCTTTATTGGTTTGCATTGATTTACCATGTTTACTCTCATTTATGCATTCATACACTCAGACATGATGGAAATGGTTCGGAACACTTGTGGCATGATGCCTTGTGTTTGACATTGATATTGGTAATTGCTCATTGTCCATACATACTAATGAACTGGAATACGTTGAGACATACATTGTGATGTGAAATTAGTGAAGAAGTTAATATAATCTTCTTGTTGCACTTGTGATACTATTTGATACATGGTACTTGATGAATTGATCATTGAGAGTGATGTGATAGTGTTACTATACATATGAAAAGGCACATTTGACCGAGGGTGAGGATGTGGCCTAGTTGTGAGCTCGTGGACCAAGGTTTGTTCCGGAAATGAGTGGTGCATGATCTGGATCCGCGATCTAGGTTCTTTTCGAGGCGGAGGATTTATGGCTCGGGTCCGAGGAGTGGATCCGGAACGAGGGTACATGGACACCATGGGTCCCCTGCAGGTCATGACTACTGAGCTATGACATCAGTAGCATGTGTGTACAGTGTGTATTTGGCCAGTGCATTGCATTACACTGCATTGCACATCATTACATTTTATTCTGCGTTATTATATGGCTCGTTTAGTTCTGCTTTTGGTGTCTTTGCTGAAACGGCTGTTGTGGTATTGATATGATCATTGACTGAGTTAAATTGTGGATTAGTGACTTTACCTATGGAAGGAACTTGGACTTGTGATTATCAGGTGAGATTATTGAAACTTGACAGACTGTTGGGCTAGAAGCTTCATCTTAGGTTGTGACTCTATTATGGGATATTCTGTGACTTGGATTTGTGTATTAAGTGCCTATCAGTTTATCTTGTTGATTTTATGCTTATATAAGTGAACTAATCTTAGTCGGCCTATGATGCTTACCGGTACATAGTGTTTGTACTAATACTACCTTGCTGCACCATTTTTTAGTGCAGATTGTGTTCCAAAGATTTCATCCAGACTACATCTCTAGCTTGAAGCTAGTTTGCTCGATCAGATCTGAGGGTGAGCTTCTATCCATGCCATGCCATCTGAAGATCTCTCTTTCCAGATGTCTATTTTTATTCCAGACATTCTTTGTTATTATATTTGAGATATACTTCATTCTTTAGACATTGTTAGTTGGAGTCCTTGTACGATGACATTCAGATTTTTGGGGTGTAATAGTTAAGACTTCCGCACTTATATTATCTATTAATTATGAATTGTTTTATTTATTCATTCTTTCACTTATCTATTGACTGTTATTAAATGATTAATGAAGTTGAAATTGGCTAATGATTAATGGGTTAACGGTTAAGGGTCCGCCTACTAGTGATAATAAGGTAGGTGTTGCTCCCAAACGCACACGCAAGTATACGTGGTCGTACAAGTAATATAGACTGTTAAGTCCAGATATCGATCCCACAGAGACTTAGATTCTACTGTTAAGCTAATTCAAATTTGAATGAAACTATTCAAGAAAGTGAAAATCAAGATGTTTGTTGTACTAAACAATTTGTGATGGGTGTTTTTGTGACTGGGAATATCTTGACAAAGATTGTAAGAATTATCAGATGAGAGAAAGATCTAGGGTCATGGCTTTCGACAATCCAGTTGATCTGCGGACAATTCCACCTATTTTATTTCCTAGGTTACTAGTTGACGGGTTAAATATACTTTATGATATTCTCTCGAACTACTCACAAGCCTATAGATGTTACTATAACGCCTGTATCTCTATGGTCATCAGAGGTAACAAGAACGCATTTATTTCTCCGTATTCAACTAAGTAGGGCTAAATGATATATCTCTATCCTCAGTAGAGAAACGATTAAATTGAACAAACTCTATTTATCCTTATTACGTACGTGAATTCCCTTTCTCAAGTCCAATTCGCGCACCACAGATAGTGTCTAACTATTGGCTAGATGATCAAACAATTAAGATCAAGAATAAATAAGCAATCCAAAATATGGAAAATCAATAGATAATAATTGTCATCAAACCAACTTTCAAGTCTTTCGCCACAACCCTAGAATTAAGAAGTTTAGCTACTCATGATTCGATCATAGACAAAAGAATTCATGAATAATCTAGGGTTGAAAAAGATGAAAAATAAAATAAACCTAGAGAGAGAAAATAGAACGGTGGCTTACAAGTCTTTGAGTAATCCCCAGCACACCGTTTTCAGCTAATAAAACGTCTATATATAGTCTAGGGTAAAAATAAAAAATAAGTAAACCTAATCCTAGTCGAACCGGGAAAGCTGCGCAGAACCCCACTTTCCTTCCGCGATGCGGATGAAAAGCGAGACCTTCAATTCAGTTATTTTTCCTTTTAGTTCATCACTTGTGGTCTTCGACTCGTCACCTCGTCTAATCGTCATATGCTCCAAAATCACTCACTTTAAGCACAGTTTTCCATTGTTTGTCATCATCGTACCTATACACATGAAATATAACGACATAAGTTCATATACGACGATTGCCTCATGAATTAAGCGATAAAAGTCATAAGAATAGGATGTAAAATGACACAAAACATGATATTTGTGCCAAATATCAGTAGGTGCCCGCACGATCGGTAATTAGGGTCGTGACACGTAAGGTCGGTAACCTCCGATTTATATTATGGAACAATCATCATCGTTATATCTCACGTTGAAGGAACAATGATTATAAGGTGAGATCAACAACAATGAATAAAATCAAGGAAATCATTAAATAAGCTCAACAATCTCATCATAGCATTTAAAATCATAAACTTTGAAACTTCTAGAAACGGAATCATTATCATTTTCATCATGAAAACATAATCACCTTTAGCGTCATAAGAAACTTTTAAGAATCATGAATCTTTAGCTTTTGGAAATAAGACATTATGGAAGACATATATGGATTCACAAGGAAGAAGTCATCATTGTCATCATGGTCTTCATAGTAAACATCTTGTCTTTAATATCATAAAAACCTTGAGAATCATGAACTTCTAGCTTTTCGGGAACAAGGATGTTATGGAAGACATATATGGAATCGTAACGTAGGAGTCATGCCTTTAGAAAGAAAGGGACTAGCCTTACATACCTTTTCGGTCGCCTTAATTTTAACTATTTAATGCTTATCCTCCCAAGCTCGTAAATCTACATTCAAGAGAATTCATATTATCGTTAGGCTTATCGTCATATGCTTATCTTAAGCCATCAAATTAATTCCTTTTAAAATCTGCCGAAATTCGAACAGCATCTCCCCTGTTTATATCCCTAGCCCGAAATCACAATACCAACAAAACAACAACAATAGCAATACTAATATCAACCACATCATCATCAATACCAAAATATTCTATAAAACATCCCACACGATGTTTTTCAACATACAACAACAATATACACTTCCTTTCTTCCCAATCAAAGAGCATAATCTCATCAACACACCAACAACATTAGATACCATACATATACATGTAAATCATCCCAACCACACGGCCACAACATGCTCAAAACAGTTAAAAACACAACAACTACAACACAACACTGTATGACCTTTCCTCCATAACTATTTTCACTTTTAAGACTTGCTAATCAACTCAACATAAGGGATAGGATGAATAACTACCTTATACTTGAAGAACTTTATTCACACCAACTTTCTTCAAGATCAAACTCACCACAACATCAAGTAAAAGCAAGAACAATCACCTTTCATGGACTAGTTTGGTGTAATCTTGTTAAATCCTTGATTTAATGGGCTATAAATGTTTGGGGGATGCGTTAGGAAGTTTCTACGACTCATAAGAATGTAAAATGATGAAAAAATGGGATTGATGGGGGTTTTTATACCCCTCATAGGTCGGTTCCACTGACTTTCTCAAGTGGGACCCGCGAAAGCCATTTGGCAGCTTGGATGGGTTATCTCAAAATGGTCATAACTCCTTACTCCGATGTCGTTTTGACGAGCGGTTTGTTGCATTAGAAACTAGACTCGACGAACTTCATTTTATGCTTTTGAAACACGTTAAAACTTCAAATATACTTGGAGATATACCCCTCCAAAGTTGACCCAAAATTCTGTCCAGAATTCTGTCAACTTTTTCCAATTTTTCGACAAACTTATTTTTTTCAATTTGCTTGGTCCTGGAATCTTCCGAAACTCTCCATACATGCTATTTATCATTAATCATACTTGATAATGGTAATGTCCTTTAGTTCCAAGGTTGTCCTTCCCGGTTACGACTTACGAGATCGTAATTCATCCTGTGCTTCATTGTTACGTACTTCCCATGGCTTGTACCTTTCAAAACTTCATGGGACGTCTCCGATACTCCATTAATAGTGAAATATGTGGTATGCTCATGCTCTGAAAGTGCGAGGTGTAACATCTACATTTTTGTATTCCATTAGAGGTTTGTAGACAGTTATATGTATTTGACAGATGATGTAGCCTTGTCGGCTCCTATTATTTTGTGTACATCATATGTAGCAGCCTAGTCGGCTTGCACTGTTCTTTCAGTATAGTTCAGAGTGAATGATTTGCACTGGTTCACTCCCTTCCTTACTTAAAAATCAGCCAGAAAGTGTGGTTATGGAGCTGTTTGGGAAGATTGAAAAAGAGAAATTTGGTGATGGGGTTTTACAGAATTTACAAGTGGTTGAGATGGAGAAGAAATTTTCATTTTTCACTCCCTTCCTTACTTAAGAAAAGAAAAAAGAATTAAAAAAATCAAAATTTAGATAATTTTTGACATGGCTGACGTGGTGCTTACCTGACAATGACGTGACGTGAGTGTAATATACCTCACATTGTGAGACTCGTATTATATTTTCAAGTTGATATTTGTTCCACTTCAAACAAAATTAGACAGTATACAAACACTCACAATATTTAATTATTAAAGTGAATTTTCGATGCAAATTTAGGAGTAATTTCATGTATTTTCTCTGTGAAAAAAGGTGTAGTTATAATATTGTCAAAAAGGTTCTTTTTGGTCAACAAGCCTTTCTCGCTAGATCTAAGGCGCAAGCAACGGTGCCTTTTTGGGTTTGTCTTTGCGTGCAGGTGCAGTGCAGGTAAAACTAAACAAAACGAGCGAAAAAGGGTGGAAAAGAAGAAGAGATTGATCTTGATCAGATCATCTCCGGTATGGGTGCACCGAGGAGATATACTATTGTCAACGAAAGTTACTTTTCAACCTCACTACTTTGACAATAGTAGGACTCCACTAGCTGTTCATATGCACGTTAAACACTGACAAGTCTTTTTGTCCTTTGCATTCTCTTGTATGCTAGTTTCCTCTCTCTCGTGTCTTTTTTTCGTTTGCTTAAAGTTTGTCTTTTTACGGTGCATTGCTTGGGATTCAAATCATGTTTGAATATGCAATTTGAATATTTTAAATTGTATTTTCTCTTATAGATATAAAAATCTCATAAATTTTGAAAACTATCAAAACATTTTCAATTCTTATGCAATCTTATCAAATGAGCAAGCCATAGTTCATAACAAATTATTACACTACTAGAAGGCCTTTCTAAAAAATACAACATCAATTAATCAAACTTTAATTTAATAAAAACGAAAATTTAACATGAATAGTAACATGAATAGTAATGTAACTACTTTTAATATAATCCTCCCACATAAACTAAAGGTTGGTAAACATAAATAAAAGTTGGTGGAAGTTAATCAAATTGGTAAATGATTGATGAGGGTAATTGTTAAAAATATCTATTAACTTATGCGTCTTTTTTTACAAAAAATAAACTTATTGGTTAAATTTTATATTTAAAAAAGTTGAAACCATGGTTTCAAACCCCAAATCATGCCTTTTTGGATGATTTGGGGTTTGAAACCATGAGTGAAAACGCATGTCCAAACACTGATTTGGGGTCATGATTTCAAACCATGGTTTGAAAACGCATGGCCAAACGCCTACTGAGTATATTGCTTTTCTCAACTTTAGTCTATACGTATAACTTTTCTTAGGAGTTTTCAAATAATTGTAGTAGGACTACTACTTTTCTCTAATTTAGTTGCTCCTCCTTTTGTCCGTTACTGAGAATTAATCGCTTACAAAATTTTGAATGATATATCATATATGCAGATCTTTTAACTAGACAATTATTAGCGCGGAAACGATAAAAATACAGTAATTAATGTGGCTTGGATCGATGTGATCCTAGTCCACGAAGAATGGCCGATACTTTTGTTAATATATAGGGAGAAAGTAAATTACAAGATTGAATACTCTTAGGTTCTATGTTCTATCCTTCTTAATAAATCATAGCTACCATGTATTTATACTACTAGGTCTAATCCTTTTCTAGAAGGGATCTAAATCTCAATCACACTAAAAAACCAACAAAGAAAAAAGTTTCCTTTTATTTCTTTCCGCTTTTGAGTAGAAATTGGTTTGAATATCTTCTCAACTTCATAATCTCCACCTTGAGATGGATTTCGAGCTTCCATATGAACCTCATTCAGTCCAACGTCTCTAAGCTTACGTGAGCTAACTCCGTGTAGAAACAAGAGACACTAACCGAAACCTTGTACATACTAGTAGCTTTACCTAGCCTCTCCGTTCTCCATCCTGACGCATCAGTTGATGCGAACTCCTGCCAAATTCATACAATGACTGAACTTGACAAGAGGAACCACCTTGGTCAACATATCCACTGCATTGTCCTTTGTGTCAACCTTCAAGACCTTAACTGTGCCTTGTTCAACAACTTCACGAATAAAATGGAATCTGACATCAATGTGTTTGGTGCGATCATGAAATATCTGATTTTTAATCAAGTAAATAGAACTCTGGCTATCACATTTTAGAGTTGGTTCATGTTGAACCCTACTCAATTCTTACACCAAACCTTTCAACCATATAGCCTCCTTTACTACTTCTGCTACTGCTATATATTCAGTTTCTGTTGTGGACAAAGCAATTATAGACTGGAGAGTTTCCTTCCAACTTATGGCACTACCTGCAAGAGTATAGATATAGCCCGTTGTTGATCTTCTTCTATCAAGATCACCTGCAAAATCAGAATCCACATAACCAAGGACAGAGAAGCCTTCATTTCTCATCCTACTAAAAGTTAGACCAACATTTGAAGAACCTTTAAGATATCTCAATATCCACTTAATTGCTTCCCAATGTGTCTTGCCCCGATTAGACATGAGTCGACTTACCACACTCACTGCTTGAGCAATATCAGGTCGAGTGCAAACCATAGCATACATAATGCTACTAACTGCACTAGAATAAGAAACTTTTAACATGTACTCGCTCTTCCTTTGATTGCGATGCCATCAAAAAAGAAAGTCTGAAATGTTGTGCTAACGGTAAAGTAACGGGTTTACATTTATCCATGCCAAACCTCTGAACTACCTTCTTAATATACTTCCTCTGTGAGAGATGTACCTCACCGTTCTTCCTGTGAATCTCCATTCTAAGGATTTTCTTAGCTTCACCTAAATCTTTCATGTCAAACTCCTTACTTAGCAGTTTCTTCAAATCATTTATCTCTGTCATACTATTAGGAGCAATAAGCATATCATCAACATATAACAGTAAATAAATATTTGAATTACCAGATACCGTCATGTGATACACACAGCTATCAAATGCACGTCTCGAGAAACCTTTAGTAATCATGAACACATCAAATCTCTTGTACCACTGTCGTGGTGACTGTTTCAAACCATACAAATATTTCTTCAATTGACAAACTTGATCTTTTTTTCCTTCAATAAGGAAACCCTCGAGCTGATTCATGAAGATCACCTCTTCAAGTTCACCATGTAAGAATGCAGTCTTGACATCAAGCTGATGAAGCTTCAAGTCATAATGGGAAACCAAAGCTAGCAACAAACAAATTGAGCTATGCTTCACGACTGGTGAGAAAATCTCATGTAGTCGATTCCTTCCTACTAACAAAATCTCTTAGCAACCAATCTCTCTTTGTATCTAGCATCTTCTACAACCGGAATGTCATCCTTTTTTCTGAAGACCCATTTGCAACCAACAATTCTCTTCCTCTTTAGTAGACTTACCAAATCCCATGTTTGGTTCTTGTGCAGAGACTTCATCTCTTCGGTCATGGCTAAACTCCATTGATCAGCTTCACCACACATAGTAGCTTGTGTATAGCTTGAGGGTTCTAGATCCTTTATTTCCTCCTCGACAGTAGCTAATGCATAGGCCACAAGATTAGCTTGCGAAGGCTGAGGATTATATTTTGGATTAGGCTTCGGAGTCCGTTTGTCCCTTCCAGTAGCTATACTGTATCGTTCACCTTCAGGTACTACTGTGTGAGCTTTTTCATTATCTGACTCCACCTGAGTCACTTGATCCTCTTGCTCGGTGAGTTTCACATTTTTCTCCACCGTTTCTGTTGTAAGAACTTTCTGTCCTGCAAACTCAATAGAAGTCTTTCCAGGATCAAACATAGAGGCCTCATCAAAAGTAACATCTCTACTAATTACAAACTTAAAAGGATCCAAACTCCATGTTCTATATCTTTTTACCCCTTCAGCATATCCCATAAATAAACCTTTTCGAGATGTAGGTTCTACTTTTCCATCACTTACATGATAATTTGCGAGACATCCAAAGATTCTTAAGTACGAGTAATCAGACGGTTTACCTGACCATACCTCATTTGGAGTTTTGAAGTCAATCGCCGACGCTGGAGAACGATTAACAACATAATAAGCAGTATTTACTACTTCTACCCAGAACTCCTTAGGAACCTTGGCATTATAGAGCATACATCGTGCTTTCTCAAGAAGAGTACGGTTCATCCTTTCAGCTACTCCATTCTGTTGTGGTGTATACCTAACAGTTCTATGTCTCAATACACCATGAATCTTGCAGAAATTGTCAACCTATTCATTGCAAAACTCCAAGCCATTATCTGTTCGAAAACACTTAATCTTTCTGCCTCACTGATTTTCAATTAATGTCTTCCTGTTTTTGAAATTCTCAAAGACATCACTTTTAGCCTTTAAGAAGTATACCTGAACCTTGTGTGAAAAATCATCAATGAAAGTAAGAAGATACCTCTTTCCATCCTTGGATGGAACCTGAGATGGACCCCATAAATCTGAATGAATGTAGTCAAGTACCCCTTCGATTTTGTGCTTGCCCATGCCAAAGCTGACTCGTTTTTGCTTTCCAAGGACACAATGCTCACAAAAATCAAATGTACTAATCTTCTCACCTTTCAAAAGGTTTTAGCTGCTCAAAATTTCCAACTCCCTCTCGCTCATGTGACCTAATCTCATATGTCACATCTTAGCCTTGTCATCATCTGATAACTGTGAGGTTGCAGCATTCGCAGTACCTAGAATGGTGCTGCCCATAAGTACATAAAGACCGCCCTCTAGTTTAGCCTTTAATATGACCAGAGAACCCTTGATCACCTTGCATATTCCACCTTCACCTGCATGCTTATATCCGAGCTTATCAAGAGTACCAAGAGAGATCAGATTCTATTTCATATCAGGAACATGTCAAACATTAGACAATGTTCTTATGATGTCGTCATGAAACCGTATACGGGCTGAACCAATACCTGTTATTTCACATATTGCATCATTACCCGTAAGTATAGTCCTACTCGTCTGCTCGTAGCTAGTAAACCTATCTTTTCTGAAGCACATGTGAAAGGTATAAGACGAATCTAAAATCCACTTGTGTGTCTGAATATCATCTGTTGAAGCAGTTAGCACATTCCTCACCATGGTCCTCTTTCTCACCATTGTTGATATGGTTTCTTAATTCATCCGAATTCAATGCATGTCTTACCATCTGTAATGTGACCACTTCCTTACTGCACATCATTGAATTAACTACGTCTTTGTACGCCGGTGATAATAAAAATAGTAGAGTAAACACTAGTTCTTCATCTCCCACTTTAATATCAGCATCAGTAAGATCCATAGTCAATTTATTAAAAGCATCAAGATGATCCCGTAAAGTTGTACCTGTCTTCATCTTGAAGGTGTGTAAACGCTGCCTTAACAACATTCTAGTTGTTACTTATTTCTGCTGGTAGAGATCTTCAAGTTTCTTCCACAAACTCGCAGCTTTTTTCTCAGTACTGACTTCACATAACATGCTATCTGATAAGGATAATTGAATTGCGCTAAACGCATCCATCTCAATCTTCTGCTTCTTGACCTCTGTCGTATTTTCTTGATACGAGTTGTCCAAAGCATAGACTGATCCTTCTCTTCGTAACAATGCCATGATCTTGATCTTCCAGATGTTGAAGTTATTACTTCGCCCATCAAAATTCTCTACCTCAAACTTCATAGATGCCATAGTCTCCTCGTCTCCTAGATCTCACAACCTGTAGGCTCTTGATACCAATTGTTAGCGTGGAAATGATAAAAACACAGTAATTAACGTGGTTCGGATCGATGTGATCCTAGTCCACGGAGAACGGCCTACACTTTTGTTAATATCAAGGGAGAAAGTAAGTTACAAGATTGAATACTCTTAGGTTATATGTTCTGTCCTTCTTAATAAATCATAGCTAACATGTATTTATACTACTAGGTCTAATCCTTTCCTAGAAAAGATCTAAATCCCAATAACACTCGAAAACCAACAAAGAAAAAAGTTTCCTTTTATTTCTTTTCGCTTTTGAGTATTGGCTTGAATATCTTCTCAACTTCACAACAAT
The DNA here is from genome assembly GCF_019175385.1 of Lycium barbarum. Lineage (NCBI taxonomy): Eukaryota > Viridiplantae > Streptophyta > Magnoliopsida > Solanales > Solanaceae > Lycium > Lycium barbarum. The sequence continues at coordinate 37,247,698 of NC_083346.1, forward strand.
AATTATTATTACAAGTTAAACACCTTGTAAAAACTTTGTTGACCATATTATAAGTTCAAGTTAGAAAATTAAAAGAAAATGCTTAAGATGATTCTAGTTCAAGTTAGAAAATTAAGTCTTCACCATTTTGTTCGAATCATATCACTACTAAAAAATCACTATTTTACCACGGAAATTTCCCACAGAAAAATGTTCAGTGGTTATTCCCACCGAATGTTGAAAAAATCTAAATGTTTTCACACAGAAAAATTGGGAAGTTTTCCAACATTTCAATAGGAACATGTTTCCCACCTGCGTTTTCCCTGTGAGCTGGTTCAGTGGGAATAAGATGGAAAATCATACTATATAATACAAATTTCCGACTAAATGTCGATGGGAAAAACCTCTATTTCTAGTTGTGCATATTGCTACACCTTATGCTCTAAATTGATAATCTTAGGTGAAAACAGATAGAATGTTGAATCCGCGACTTTTGTAGCACAAAAACAAAAGTTGAACCAAACTAGTACAAAAAAAAAAAAAAAAACGTTAATAGGTTTCACACACGAATTTCGTGCGTGAAAGGACCAAACTGCAAAAATGCACTTTGGGCCTTTCACGCACGAAATTCGTGCGTGAAGGAGGCTTTGGTCCAAATTAATGTTTTTGACCGAAATAATGATTGATGTTTTGTCGTTCTTGACAAAGCTCAAACTAGATTGGAAGAAGTGCCAAGGTTGAATATTGGAATTGGACTTGGCATCAAAAGTTGCGAAAAGCCAAAAAAAAATTCTATAACGCAGTAAATTACTGCACTATAGAAACAGTACCAAAAAGAAATTTGGCCAACTTTATTTTTTGCAACACTTAGTGTTTTTTTCCATACTTTGACCAATGATTAGTCGTGTGTCAAGACTCCGAAACGTCAATATTTTATATAGAACCTGATATTTTTTTCTGCGTACAATAATGTAGGCCCAATACATCAAGGATACGTAGACGTTCGGATCGTCATTTTAGGGGTTGAAAAGGTGCCCGAAGTAAGTTTTGTTTGAAAAAACTTAGTGTTTTTTCCATACTTTGACCAACGATTAGTCGTGTGTCAAGACTCCGAAACGTCAATATTTTATATAGAACCTGATATTTTTTTCTGCGTACAATAATGTAGGCCCAATACATCAAGGATACGTAGACGTTCGGATCGTCATTTTAGGGGTTGAAAAAGTGCCCGAAGTAGGTTTTGTTTGAAAAAACTTAGTGTTTTTTCCATACTTTGACCAATGATTAGTCGTGTGTCAAGACTCCGAAACGTCAATATTTTATATAAAACCTGATATTTTTTTCTGTATACAATAATGTAGGCCCAATACATCAAGGATACGTAGACGTTCGGATCATCATTTTAGGGGCTGAAAAGGTGCCTGAAGTAAGTTTTGTTTGAAAAAACTTAGTGTTTTTTTCCATACTTTGACCAACGATTAGTCGTGTGTCAAGACTCCGAAACGTCATACTTTGACCAACGATTACTGCATTATAGATTTTGTTTTTAGTACTGTTTCTATAATGCAGTATTTTACTACGTTATAGATTTTTTTTTTTTGTACTGTTTCTATAATGCAGTATTTTACTGCGTTATAGAAAAAAAAAATTGCTTCTATAACGCAGTAAAATACTTCGCTAAAGCAGTTAACGGCTCCGTCTCCGTGAACTGCTTTAGCGCAGTAAATTACTGCGCTAAAGGTAGTTTTGTAACTTTTTTTTTGTTGGGGTATTTTGGTTCAAAGTGATTTTTTGGGGGCATTTTGATTCCGGACTCTATTAATAGATAGTGTCATCCCCGTTTGCACGTATCACAATTCGTCCTAAATTATTTCTTGATTAGACCAACCATTACCAGAGTTCAATTATTCATATGAGTAAATTTAATGGATTCAGCCACACCTTGACGCACAAACGACAATCCGTTCGATGCCTACAACTTGCAAATCATGATTTCCATCATAGTGAGAAAGAAGCATAAGAAACTGATTTGACCAAAGCCTCCTTCACGCACGAATTTAGTGCGTGAAAGGCCCTAAGTGCATTTTTGCAGTTTGGTCCTTTCACGCACGAAATTCGTGCGTGAAACCTATTAATATTTTTTTTTTGTACTAGTTTGATTCAATTTTTTTTTTTTTGTGCTACAAAAATTGCTGATTCATACAATGTCAAATTTTGTTGACCAAAAAGAACATTTTTGACAAATTATTAGTTACAGTCCATGAGTTCAGATTCTAGTAATCGTGAATAATTAAACCGCCTAACATTTATTAATGATAAAAGTGCCCGTAAAAATTGATGTTCACTAATTTCGTAGTGAAAACGATAGGTACAATTCATGTCATAGTTTAGTATTTTTCATCAAGTCCTATTTTAATTAATACTATATTTAAAGTGCAACGTTTGGTGGAGGGTGTTTCCATTAAAGGTGGAAAACTTTGCTTGACCTTTAAAATTGTAGATTATGCTACTACCAAACTTATTTGAAACCTATATAGATAGATATATAGCTCCCTATATATGCCATGCCCCACTCACCCAACCAACAAAGTAAACTCCATCTCTTTGAGTACTTGTAGCTGACAAGAGTGGAAGAATAGAATTAGGAAAAAGAAATTTCCTGAAATATTTCACACCCATCCATTTCCTTTGTCCATTTTCCCCATCTTTCATTAGCTGGTCCAAATTAAACTCATGATGGAAATGGTAAGTTCCTCTTAATTCTCTATATGGTGCAAGTAATTAATTTCTTGAAAGCATTTTGTTTACAATATGATACATCATACATATTGTAGGAGTTTAAAAGAAGTACTGGAGTGCAGATTCCAGTATTTGGAGAATGGGACAAGGCAAATGAGCTGCCAATCACCCAGTATTTTGAGTCTGCCAGACAAGCCGGATTGGTTCGCCATTCAGTTGAAGATGATCTTTATGTTGTTCATTACCAGAAACCTCACTTCTATGCCATCCCTAATCCTCCTCACACAAAGGTCTGTCTTCTTCTTGGTTTCCCCCCCCCCCCCCCCCCCCCCCCCTTTTAACTGTAGTATATTGGGGATTTTCTCTTCTTTATCTTCTTACCAGGGGCGGACCTATGCCGAATGTAATAGTGCTCCAGCACCCGTTAAACTCGACGTAGTCTAGATATAGTTATATAAAAAATATATGAAAATTGGGTAGAAAAATTTGAAAAAGCACCCTAGAAATAAAAAACACAGCTGGGTGCTTTGCTTTCCAGGTGGAACTTTAAAGATTTGGGTGACCAGGGAACTTGGGTTTGAATCTCTGCTCAGGATTTTATTTTATTAAATTTAATGAGGTACCCACGACTCTTAAATCCTAGATCCGCCACTGCTTCTTACCTACACACCTCATGATTCTACCGGTATTTTCATCAAGGGAATCAAAACGTAAAAGAAGTACCAATATTTAAAAACATGAATTAGTGGCGAATAAATTTCATAGCTAATTTTAATTTTTTTTAATAGTATAAACACGTGAAGAAACTACAGGTATTCACACATAACCTATAAATATAGGAAAAATCATTTTACCTATCTACAAAGTGTAGTTTTCAGCATAAGGCATCAATTTAAACCAGAGTGGCTCCGCCACTGCCCCACAACTTGATAACTTAGATTCCTTTTAGTGCGTATTTATATTTACACTTACTAAATTAAATAAATGAGTGACCTAATGTAATCCTTATGGTAGTTAGGTTTTGGAAACTAAACCTTCATCGTTTTTATACTTATTAGTTGTGTTAAATTAAAGCGTTTTTGAGTATTATCAATGAAATTAGAATTTAAACATCAAATAAGAAAAATACTTCCTTTCTGTCCATATTATTTATCTTTAGGGTTTCTATATACTGTTACTATACACATTAAATAACCATGACCATAAGAATATTTGCCTATATTTACCATTTATCAGAAATGTTTAACTTCATTAATGCATCATTTAATTTATCAGAGCAGTAAGGATATATTACGAAAAATGTAATAAGTAATTTCTTATTCTTTTAAATGTCAAATACAGCAAATATAATGTAATTTGTTAAAGTGACCAATATTTGGGCCCCAACAAAGTATGAAATTGTATACCTGTCAACCTAATAATTAAGTAACCCTGGTGATATAGAGTACAATTATTATGGCAATAAGAAAATGGCGTTCTTTGAATATAGATTTTGAATCTAAGAACTCGTTTCCCTAAAAGAGTCATTGGAAGTAGCAAAGTTTCCAACAAACTCAACCCAATTTCAACATTGGACTTGGAAGTCAAGAAATGATGCTTGACTTTTTAGAGCATTATTTGCCTCGAACTAAGTATAAAATATGTTTAAAGACATATATCGTCAACTATTCATACATGTACAGCGTGTTCAGTAACTGTCTCCTCGGCCGTCCATCATGTGATACGATATGCTATAATAAATGTTACTTCCTCTTCATTTATGCCAAGGTGTTTGATTAAACACGAGATTTAAGATAAAAAGAAAGATATGTGATCTGAAATAAAAAAAATTATGTGGTATAGAAAAATATCATATACTTGCACTGTTACTTTTATGATTTAGGACTAAAATATCATTTTTTTCATATATTAAGGATTATTTCGATTACTTGGTATATACAAAGCACTAAAAAGATCACTTTTTCTATAAATTAAGGACTTTCGGTTACGTGATATATATGAAGGATTAAAATGATCACTTTTTCTATACATTAAGGGCTATTTCAGTATATATGAAGGACTAAAATAGTCCAACCCCCATACATTAAGGACCATTTATCATTTTGTTAAATTACATCTCAATGTAGTTGAGACATATATATGAATTTTGTTCATGTCGCCATATTTAAGCTCGTATCAAAATTTAAATTCTTTAGCACTAAAATTTCACATTTGCTAGTGGTGTACGAGTTTTCATCAGAAAATTCTTAGTGAATATTATGATCTATTTTTTTTTTCCGCTAAGAGATTACAAATCTTTGAGATAACATTGCTGCAGAACGAACACTAAACTAACAAGATACAAAAAAGAAAGTCCAGAAACCACAAGTGAATACCTTTGAATTTTCTTTTTATCATTATAATAACATATTTGATCCTCGTTTATCATAATCATTTCGAAAAGAAATTGGAGGTAGAAAGTAGCAATATTTATGAAACAGAACAACAGTAGAAATAGCAATATTGCCAATTAATGTGGGGAAAAATATTTGTAATGCAGACAAAGGGAGATATTAATAAGAAGAAGAGGTGTCCAGAGCAGAAATGGACAGGTAAAGTAGAGAAAGCAAGGAATGAAAGTGGGCCTCAAAGGCAGTACACAACAATGAAGTCGGCCCAACGGCCCACAAATGCTAAACCTGTGGATGAAGATCTTTACAAAATTCCTCCTCATCTCCTTCCTGGCTATAAGAAAGTTAGTCCTTCTCTCCATCCTTTTTCTTTTCTTGAAAACGAATTTACGGTTCGCAATACGAATTTTTACACTATATATCCGCTTACCCATATAACAGCCAGCAAATATATATGTTTTCTTTTAATTATTATTTACAAAAAATATACATATTTTAATGTATATTTTTTCTACATTGGCCAGTGGCTGCAACTATTTTTGGCCGACCGGTTAAATATGTAAATATCCCTAATTAATAAATGCTTAATCTGTGGTTCTGCTCAACACTTTTATCACTTTGCATGATTAATTAATATGTGTTACACTTGAATTTGTGTGGGTAAGTTTTTTTTTTTTTTTTATCCTTGATTTTTTTCTTATTTTGAGCTTGTCATTATAATTTCTTTCAGCACAAAGTTTACAAAGATTTGATAGCGGGATCAGACATGGATAATCATGTTTTTGGAAATGCTAGTTAAAGATCTAGAACCAATAAAAGTAAAGTCAACTGACCCCTCAATTTTGATTTATTATATTAATACTTTTCTTCAATTATTTGATTGTTAAGAATACCGACAATATCTGTCAAATCACCAATCTGCACTATCATGGACATATTAGTAACACACATTAAAATCCGCCAAAAAAAAAAAAAAGCGTTGCGCACTTTGAATCATCTTGGAATTTACCTCTAAAATGCAAGGTGGCATCTCTACGACTGACTTAACTCCGTTAGTCCAATATAATTATAAAACTCGAGTTTTTTTTTATTCTCCGTTTGTATACATTGAAAACGTTGAAACAAAGCAGTATGAAAATTGAGAAAGTGAGTTCACCTTTACATTCAATGACATTGTTTACATTAGACCAATTGATAAAACAGCATTTTCCTAACCATTTTTCATTCCTTATTGATTTGGATACAGAAGAGAATGTTTGGATTCTTCTCAAGATGCCTTGCTCCACCTTGCAAGGCATAGCTACAATTGGCCAAGGCTATGGAGATTTTGATAAAAACAGCAACAACATAACAACTTCAATCTTAGGCGCAGAGATTGAGAAAATGGCTATAATAGAGTTTGTCTTATTCGTATTAAGAGCTAATCTAGGAGGAATGTTTCTATGTTGTGCACCAGTCTTTGTATTTCATGCTCTTTTTTACTTTTTAGTTTTTTTCAGTGTAAGCTTTGACTCCAAATATGCAGCAAAGCATAGAGCTAATGAAATCTTTATTAGCAATAGGTATATGAATGATTTCTACATCAAATGATATTACTGCTTGTTTTAAGTCCCTGAAAAATGAAACTATACTAATTCCACTCACGTTCTTTGTAATGGCTTAATGTTTGATGGAACTCAAAACTCTAAAGTCTAAACTTTATATCAAGGGAACATTTCTTTACATAACCGAAAAATGGATATTTTTGCTCCAAATCTGGAAAAAGGAATTGCTATTTGCTCATCCCTTCATCAGCAAGGAAGATAATTCGAATGGATTTCAAGATGCCCCTCATTTGCCACAATCCAAACATCCACTTAAGAACACTAAACCATCTGAAAATATTTTGTATATGTTAACCTTTACACGCCACATGCACTGGAGATGGCAAAACTAATACTAAAGCAAGACAGTAACAATTTGAAAGTTATGCCATAAGCAGGATATATCTGTCTTTAAAGGTGATCAACTACTAACAATGCTACATAATGCTGAGAATTTCACAGTACTGTACAAGCCTCAAAATGGACAATTAAAAGAATTTATATCTCCCTACAAGGACAGAGACTTGGTTGTATGAGGTCTAATGAGAAGCAAGAGGACTTACATGGGGTGATTAGGAATGTACATACACAAACATTCAGCCTCAAGCAGTGTGCACAAGAGAAAGATATCTGTCTAGCCGCTCAATAATGCCGTTTGCCTTCCTCTTGGCTCTAGAGGTCCCGCTTTGGGCAAGATTAGCTATGGTCCCATTGGTACTCTCATCTATCCATATCTCTTTCAACTTTGTTCGGTCGTTATAGCACATTGTGTAAAGAATGGCGATGCAGTTCTCCTTGTTGCGATCACTTGTGTCCTCCTTAATAATACTAAGGAGACAAAAGACTGCACCCAGTTCTCCCATCTCCTCAATAGCCTTGTGATGAGTGGACAGCAGGGCAAGAATAGCTAATAATTCATCAATGAGTATCCGATCTTCGATCTTCTTCATAATCACCTTTATTGTTCCTTCAGAAACAGCTTTACCCTTATTTTCATGGACAATGCTGAGATTAAAAATTGCTGAAGCAGCATCTTTCATGGCCAACGGTTGTCCATCATCCAGGAGTTCGACTAAAGGCTTGAAAGCACCTGCCTTCCCAATAATATCCTTGTTTGAATCAAGTGCTGATAATGTGAAAAGAGTAGCAGCAGAATTGCGTCTTGTTTCAAGCGTTCCGAACTTCAACGACTCAATAAGTAAAGGAATGACAATAGGATTTTCTGCCACTAGCTTTTTATTGCTGTCATGTATTGAGATGTTCAGAACTGTAGTGATCAAATCTTCTTGTAAATCAGGATGACTATTCACGTTTCCAGACAAGAGAGGACTTAGCAATTTGTTAACAGCATCACTGCACTCCCCGAATACAGCCCGTAAAGATGGCATCTGTTTAGTCAGCACCCGAACTTCTTTTGCAGCCTTTTTCTGCTCCGGGACATTACTGGAGGACAATGTCTCAAGCAGTGAATTTAAACGATCTCGGTCTGCATTTGTGACTATATCCTGGTCCTCATCATGGGAAGGGCCGGGCAGCTCAATTTTGTGCTTCAGGCACCACTGTGAAATCATTTTTCTCACTAGATGATTCGGGGTGAGAGCTGAATGGGAGAGAACCTGCTTTGTTTCGGGGCAGGTACGATTGCCATCTTTCAGCCACTTTTGAATGAATGGTCTGTCATATGTCTGCAAACAACCATAACATCCAAAAATTTTAATGAAAACAACCATCTAGTGATATCCAAGTTAATCTAAGTATGTAGCGCAATCACGAAGATGAAAAAAGCATAGCAGTTTCCAAATAGAATAGTTGAAAGAGAGAATTCATCAGGAAGGAGGCACAGCAGAAATTGAGGATGTGTTTGGTATGAAGGAAAACATTTTCCATCAATGACAGTCCAAGCTCATCATATACTCCCGAGTCCCGACCCACTCAACGCCCCCACCCACGAACCCCCACTTCCCACCACCATATTGTTTTGCTAGACTACACATAGATATTCTTGGGATAATATTTTTTCGCTTACTTGCCAAACACTAGAAATAATAAGTAAGAAACCACCTGTTTTCCAGGCAAACATTTTCCTTCATACCAAACACACCCTGAGAAGAAGGCAATTCAGAATCAAGGAAGTCTGTGTTTCCTTGACGCTGGAAATGCAAAATCTTAGCTAATTTAACTTATAGTACTGAATAACATACAGTAGTACTGTCTGAAGCCTCCTCTCCAGCAATCAAGTTGTTTCTCAAATAAATTTCACCACGTATAATTATGTGAAAACCAAATATAACACAAGTAAATCTAGCCGGAGAATAATTTCAGGAAGAGGTAGCTTTGTGATCCTGCACTCTTGAAAACGGCAAAACTGCAACTGCTAGAAAAGTTGTACAGATATTTGTTTTCTCTAAATATTCTTAAACAACACTATGATAGCAATTTTAACTAAACCTTCAGACCAAACCCCTCTACCCTCGGCGTTCCCTCTCATTCCTAATTAAGAAAAAGTACTAACAGGTAGCCTTTATCTTATAGTTTACTTTTTTGTTTTTCCTGACGGCTAGAGGAACGCCATGCTACTGGCAGCAGGTGTAGCACTTCTTTTGGCTTAAACTACAATGTTGTTGAACAATTTTATAATTCCGAATCCACCTCTCGTGATATTCGTGACAAACACTCACCACCACAGAACAATACAACCTTTCAATCAAGAGGTACAACAATCTGGAAATTGCACATTGTGCTTCAAATATGCGGCATTTTTTTTTTGGGTCATTTTTTCATATATCACTGCCACCTAGTTTTCACTCTTTTGTAGATAACAAGAAATGTCAGGGTGAACGTAAGGAAAGTTTTCTACATAGCCCTGGCAGGATGAGAATTTAGCAGTAAAATTTAATTCTTATCTACCCTAAAAAAATTAAAAAAAAAACTCCCAACATTCAGATTTTTCACAGCCACAACTATAAATGAAAATATATATATACACAATAAATGTACACATGTGAGATATGTGTCAATCACATACTCCTATAAACCCAAACTTGAATGAATAAGAATAATTTCAAGAACCACAAAGCAGAGGTGAATAGCTAACCAAAGCAATAAAATTACACTTTTGAGCACTATGTATCCAAGCACAGAAAAAAATACCCAAAAGAACAGAGCAAACAAAAAAAATCTGAAAATGAAAATAAAGTATAATTTATACTTTTAAACAGTGTATAATAGATAAAGAGATTAATTAAAGAAATCAATTCAAGGGGCAAAAATATAAAATAATAATAAAAAAAAAGAAGAAAGTGATTGACCAAACCTGACCAGACGCCAAAACAACAGGGTCTTTGATTAACTGTTTGGAAAGTGGGCAAACAAATTCATGTGGTGGTGTAATTGGTAAACTCAAAGATTTCAATTTCAAGTCTTTTAAAGCACACAAACACTGCATGGCTTGATCAGTAGCTTCTAATGAATCATCATCGTCTTCTTCAATTACACAATTCACCGCTCTCTGTAACTCTCTTTTCAGTTCACTGATTTTCGCCATTCTTGATGATAGAGTAAGTAATAATAATATGGATTTTAGTAGAAAGGAAATGTAATTAAAGAACTGGTGGTTGCATAATTTCTTGCTTTCGGTTCCGTCTTTCTTGCCCACATTTTTATTTTTTTCCTCTCTTCTTTCCTTCTTAAACCACCTTTTTTTCCCCCTTCAAATTTTCCCTTTTTCTCAGTAGAATTTAAAAGAAAAATGAATTAACTGTATTTTTATAAAACAAAACTTACCATCACTTTTTTCAGAAAGTACAATAATGTGGAATGAACTTATACCTAATAATACTCTCAATTTACGTAACATCTTTTGAATTTCAAAAATTAAACGATTTTTTTTTTTACCAATCTCCAAACGTCACATAAATATTTTTAAATCATCAATATGTTGACTTCTATTATTTTTTACATAGTAGGATGTTATTCCGTCTTATCGGTATCACGTTTTTTCCACGTTAAGACCTTTTACATAGTTGAAAAGGTTTGAATTCTGTAATATTATAATTAAAAGTGTGATAAAGCACTCTTCTTATAATACTTGAAAGAGTTATGGCAAAATTCACTAAATTGCTCAAAGATTGAATTTTAATGTGATGTTACCTTTTAATAACTATTTTAATATTTTTTTCTGATTTTACTATTATAATGTATAATTTAAATAGTATTATGTGAAATGCGATTAATAGAATATTAGTTTGTCACAATAGTGGCTTGGATATAATTTTGTTTTCTTATTTAAGAGTATACTAATATAGTAATTGGATTACAAGTTGGACAAGTAACCTTAGGCTGGTAAGAATGTGTCAATCCTATTAATTAGATTTAACCGTCTCTTGACTAGTTTGGTCAATGGTTATCCATTATATTTGAAACCAAAATAGGTATAATTGGCATTTCAGTTGTACTTCACGTTTTATTTTTTTGACCGTGGTTACTAATAAGTGGTACTTAGTATTGGAATATTTTTGGAAAAAACCAAATATTTAAATTACGTTACCGAGGACAATGTTCTGAATCTTTTTCGAATAGTTCTAGCAAGAAATTGAACAAACAGATGAAATAAGATCCCATGACTCCATCGTATCTTATATTGCATAATTAGAAATGACTTTTATGTGTTTAACAAAGTTCTAGAGTCACGAAAAAGTTTGGACTAAAGAATCGTCCATCTTAGGAAAACCAAACGGGGATATTTAATGTAACAAGTTGCTTTTATTTTGTTTTCACAATATGAAAAAGTTTTGAAAAGGTTGAAAGTCAATGATGAATTCTGAAGGAAAAATTTACATTAGCTCTCATAAGGATAAATGTGTTCTCTTTAATTAGTTTGGGTTATTGTCCCTTAATTTTCCTCCCTACATTCGCTGCATGTAGTATGTGGAGAGGTGGTTTTACATAATCCACTCTCAACTAACTACTTTTTTATGATTCACGCTTCTCATCATGCCATTTTAAGTGTCAATCTGTACTTTAGTTATAACTATCAACAAACAAATTGCCATGAGTTCTCAAATTCAAGAGAATCTAATACTTCGGGTTCAACCTATTCATATACATGCCAAATATATTCCATCCGTTTACTTGTCCATTAGACTAAAAATAAATTTCACTGAAGGAGCCGTTTAGACATGATTTAAAATCATGATTTGAAGCCATGAGATGAAGCAATGAGATGAAATCATGTTTGGACATGCAGTTGGATTTCTTAAGTTGTATTTTTTCTTATAGACATAAAAACACCACAAGTTGTGAAAACTATCAGAACTTTCTCAATTCTTACACAATCTTACCAAATCAGCAAGTCATATTTCATAACAAAATTAATACGCTACTAATAGCCTTTCTAAAAAATACATATCAATTGATCAAACTTTAGTTCAATAAAAAAAGAAATTTAACATGAATAGTAATATAATTACTCTTTAATATAATCTTCCCATATGGTACGAACATAAATAATGGTTGGTAGAAGTTAATGAGGTTGGTGGGAGTAATTGTTAAAAATATCTACCAACTTATGGATCTTTTTTACAAAATATAAACTTATGGGTCAAGTTTTACATTTAAAAAATTTTGAAATCATGATTTAAAATTCCAAATCATGTTTTTTTAGATGATTTGGATTTCATGTCCTGAGATGAAATCGCATGTCCAAACGCCTACTTATTCACTTTAGCATATCAAGAGAAAAATAACTTTTTCTTTTCTATTTTGTCCTCAATATTAACTACTCATTCATCAAATTATATCCAAAGGTATTAATTAATATAAGTATTATTATGAGAACCGTGATAAAATATGTATTTTATTTATTAATTTTTAAGGAGACTGCAGTATTCCTTATGCACAACAGGACAAGTGAACTGAGGAGAGGGAGTAAGAAATACTATAAAACCCACAATACTGTCTAAATTGAACAGCAACTTTCTGTATCTATAATATGTTTACCTTTGGGTTTTCATTAGATAAAAATCGTTTTTGTTTATCTTTTTTATATAATATAATAACGTTCATGATAGTGAAACGGTAACCACTAGCCACCTCTAAGTCGCCGACAGTAAGAAGGTCCCCCATGATTAGATGACAAAAATTGATTTCATCACTTTGTCACCCCCTCTCCCTCGCCCCTCCCCGGCCAAACCCCCAACCCCCTTGAAAATGAAGGCTTATTTATTCGACTCCTTTCTCCGTATGCTTCTACGTTACTTTCCGTCCCATATTATTTATCCACATTCTTCTTTATACGCTACTTAAGAAATTATAAATAAAAGTGTATTTTTACTCCCTACGTCCCATTTTATATCGTCTCCTATTTATCAAAACGAGTAGTAATCACTCCATGCAAATAAATTTTGAAGAGTCATTTGAAATAGTTCAATACTCCATGGGTATTTTCTGTTGTAGGCTTGTAGCCATATTTACTCAGCAATTAGTTTTAGTTTCACGTGAAGTAATTTAAACCACCTTTTATAGGATAATTTTGGTGGGAAATGTTAAAAAGTTGGCTCCAATTTTAAATTTTCATTCATAATTTAGATTTACAATTGAAATTTTTACATCTTGTGATTTTTGTAAAAACATTGCTAATTTTTTAGGAGTGGGCAATTTCTTAAGGTGTGTGCATGAGCTAAAAGAGTCACTTATTATGAAATGGAGGCAGTAGTAACTACTCCCTCCGTTCACTTTTACTTGTCCACTTTGGACTTTTCACGCTGTTTAAGAAATAATAAATGGAGTTCATAATTTGCCAATGCACCCATATTAATTGATGCATATTTTTATTGGATTTGAAAAATGATTTGAAGTGAGTAATTAATACTATGGGTAAAACAGAAAAAAATAAATTGTCTTATCTTGATATGCTAAAAGTGACAAGTAAAAATGAAAATCTATTTTTAAAATATTAGATAAGTAAAAGTGAACGGAGGGAGTAACTGAATACGAATTCCAAAGTCTGCAGCTTATCATATTTGAAAAGCAAATCGCAATGCCACTGAATAAAGGCAATGCAAAGAGTTCAGGAAACACACCCCCCCCCCCCCCCCCCCAAAAAAAAAGAGAGCTCTGTATAAACATAAATCTAAGGAAAGATCTCTTTGGTTTTTATCATCATATTATTGTCATTGTAATATTGATCTGAAAAAAATAATAAGTAAAAAGCTTTTTTTTTTTTTTTTGCTTTCTGTCAACATAAATGGAAACAAGAGAACCATAAATAAAAACAAGACCAACAACAACAATAACATACCCAGTGAAATCTCACAAGTACTATTACAATTACCAGTGTGAAAGGATAAGTAGGGCAACGCTCACCCATCTATTAACCTTCTACCCTAATCAGTGACCTCCATAACCTCCTATCTAAAGTCATGTCCTCAGTAAGCTGGACCTGCGCCCTGTCTAATCACCTTTTCCAATACTTCTTCTGTCTATCCCTGCCCCTCCTGAAACCTTCCAAAGCCAACCTCTCACACCTCTGTACGGGAGGATTGGGGCATCCGTGCATCTCCTTTGCACATGTCCTGTTGACACCCAATTTTGTCCCGTCTCTCTGCCAAAATACCTATTTTTAAGCTTCTAATATTTTGAAAAAAAATAAAAAAAATACATTCTGGTTACTATAATTATTAGCCTCTTATCAATACCGACATTTTATTATTCTATTATAATAATAATAATTATTATTATTATTATTATCATTATTATTATTATTATTATTATTATTATTATTATTTATTAATATTATTATAATTCACAATTCTTATCATTTCGGCATTTTACCAGCTTACGCATTTATCTTTGCATAAATAAATAATAGTATTTATTTAGTGCGGATTTTCAAAGAAAAGTAACATATATTATTACACGGCTATTATAACACCATATGATTTTATTACCCGAGTCTAGTAATCACATATTTTTTGGTATTAAGTAATATTTTGTCACCCTCGGTATATTCATTAATTAAATGGGTCTTTTTTAAAGCCAAACTATTTCTTGCCCTCGGTCCGCATTTTGACTTACCGGACTCCAAATTAAAGCCCGATTGACTCTTGGTAATTTTAGGACTAGTCCGTATCCCTTGTCTCAATTTTTTAGAATAATCCATGTTTAATTTACTAGTCCGTTCTTTTAATACCCAGTCTAAAATTTGACCCGGTCCACAAATGGACCGGGTCCAATTCATTTTTCAGCTGAATAAGGAAACCCTTTTAGGGTTTCCCCATCACTTTCCTCCATCCCCGCCGTCTCCATCTATCTCTCGTCTCCCTCCCCATTTTCATCGTCATCTCCATCATCGCACCTCCCTCATTTCCCATCCCCCGCCGTTTCTCCTCCATCTCTTTCCCTCTCCCTTTACCCCTAACCCTAGCGCCGCCCATCTCCCTCACCTGACGCTCCACCACCGTCCGACACCTCCACTCACCCGACACCTCTGACGCACACGCACCCCTCTGTCATCTCCACCGCACCTTTACCCCCACGCGTCTGACCTCACCACCTTCGTCTGTCGCCACCACCTGACACACCCATACCCTGACACACCCACTCCTCTGACACCCACGCTACCCTCACCATCACCCCAGCTCGTTTTGTCTCCCCCGCTCCTCTCTCCTTTTCTTCAACTCAAAAGAGCCAAAACCCTATAAATGGTCGGCGTTGAATCCAAAATTAGACAGGTTGGAAAAACCCCAAAAATTGCCTTGCAAAACCAGAGGTGAACCCGAAATCCCCTTTCAAAAAATGAGTTCTTGAATCCCCATAAATCCCCTACAAAAATAGGGATTTCGAATAATAAAAAAAAAAAAAAGCTCTGAAATTAAATTCTGAAACAAGCCTTTTTTTTTTTCGCTGTTCTTGAAATCCTGAAAATCTCTAAAATATGAGTCTTTTAATCACCTAAATTCCGAGTTCTATTAGCACTTTGATCTTGTTTATTTATCAAATCATAATACTACATCAATTCTATTCTATTTTCATTGGTTTTGGTATCATTGTGAACCCGAGCATCGCAAGCTCGGATTCGATAGTGTTCGAGTGGATATCGAGACCTTCGCCTCACTTCGCTGCATCCACAAAAGGTTAGCATGTTCCTTTCCTTTTCGAATCCGAAATTTCGAGTATGTTAGCATGTTTATTTCGTTTTGGTTGAATCTTAGTTTATAACTTGTAGTATCGAGCATGTTCAGGATTGGTTAGTTCGATTCTGGTCTTAATGATTCTCGTATGTTCGTGTCTAAATTTAGTTTGGGTTTTGCAAATCTGGAAGTTTGATAGAATATATTTGTTTATGTCTTAACTTTAGCTTAGCTCAATTTCGTTTTTTTTTTGTTGTTGGTCGTAGTTCGCAACTCTTATTCAGTTGTGTATGTGGCATGTTCTGTTAGAGAGGTAGGCATTCATCTAATAATAATCTTGTTAGCTTGATCATTTCAAATGGAAGGAGGAATTTGTTTGTTCATCATTCAGAATGTATGACTTTCCTAGTTTGGGTCCTGAAGCTAAAATGTGTCTAAAGTAAAGGGTTGTACATCTAGTTAACTAGCCTTCAACTAAGGAGTGCTAGAAGCAGCATAAAGGGTAAAAAATAAAAATAAAGAAGCTTGTCTATTTACTGTTCTAACCATTCATGGTAATATCTGAATTAAAGTGAATAGGAATGGTTCAGAGATGGTAAATCTTATAAGATGAGAATTGCTTAGTTGATTCATTCCCAACATTACTGCTTGACCAAACCTTGCACTGTTGAACACATAAGTTTGATTGAATGTTGTGCAACATCTGGATAATCATGTTTGCTTCAAGCCTGTGTCATTTAATTCATGTTGAATATGTGTTATGACCA
The DNA here is from genome assembly GCF_019175385.1 of Lycium barbarum. Taxonomy (NCBI): domain Eukaryota; kingdom Viridiplantae; phylum Streptophyta; class Magnoliopsida; order Solanales; family Solanaceae; genus Lycium; species Lycium barbarum. The sequence goes on from NC_083346.1 coordinate 37,264,284, forward strand.
TACATGTATGCCATAGCATTGGCCTCAGGATTATGTGTTAATTAGTGTCTCGAGAAATATTTGACTGCCTAGGTTCTGCCTTTAAGGTTCATCCCTATTAGTTTTATTTTGCATAGTTAGTTTTGCCCCATGTGGAATTCTATGGTATGGTATTTTAGCCTAAACATACTCATCGATTGTGAGCATGCTTATTGATTGTGAGCTTAGACTTGCGCTCTTGTCTGAATCTGGTATACCTCTTCCTGCATGCTATGACCTGCTTGCTTTTCTCACTCTGACCATTGTTTGATTACGCCAACCTGTTTTGTTGATGTTCTTTTGACTCCTGCATGACAACCCCTCCTCTTTTGCATGTATTTTGGCTTATTTCTACTTCCCTGCTTGCTTCAGTCACATTTCCTACGCAAACATAAGCAGTCGATATATGTTTAGCCACTTAGTGTTTGTTTGGTGTTGCTGTTGGCAAGAAACTGCCTTCAGTTGTTTCAGTTTATTTGCTTACTATAGCAGCTGATAAGAAGCTGCATTTAATATTCAAATTTGTTTGCCAGCATACAGTCGGATATGAGGCCATGCCCAGTTATTGAGTTTGTCATGTGTGAGTGTTGCAGTTAGTATAAAAAATCAGATTCAAAAGAACACAGTTTGTTTATTCAGTGGAGATTGTAGTCATGGTTTAGAGAGTTACGGGCTGATATTTGATTGATCCTTTTATTAATAGTGTATGGTTAAAATATGATGTCCGTCTTGTCAAATAATAATGTCCAAGCCCGTCTATGTGCTATACACTATGTGACTTTGCGTAAGTCTCCAGCTAATTTCCAATAATGCATATGTGGGCGCCACTGCTGTTTGCCTATGAATTACGCATATGTATACTCGAAGTATAATATACATCACTTGTGTGCAATGCATAGTCTATATTTCAGTTGGTTTCGCTCAAATTTCGTGCGCTTGTTATAAGTATATTTCGATTAAAAAAAATCTGCATATAAATGCATATCGATATTGTGTTCGTGAAATGCAGTTGGATATACATAATATACATAATCAATGGAGTTGTTTTAAATTCATATGTTTGTATGCCTAATCTTATTGATCATATACTAATCTCCTTCTTATCTTTCTTTTATGCATGAACCTTGCGTACGAATCCGAGGACTCGTTTCCTCTTTCGCATTCGGTGTTGGGCTAAAAGCCCAACGTTATCTCCTCTCGGGTCAATCTGCGCCTACAGCAGATAAAATATTCTAGGCTAAGCCCAATAGCAATCCCAGGCCTGCAGCAGCACACAAAAGAAATTTGTTGGGCCGAAGCCCAGCGGTAAACAGTTTCCAGCAATGGCCCAAATAGGCCAGACCCATTTAATAGCAGCTTTTCTTAAAATATGGGTTGAACTCATTTTAATTATATTTTCTTTATCTATTTAATTTGTATACTAACCATTTGTTTGTTCTTATCTAGTTTACATAAACCTTAATGAATTAATAGATTAGTTTTAGTGACAGGTACTTAGTTTAAGGAAAACTAATCATCAACTCCATAAAATTTATTATCTTCGGTTATATCAAAACTATTTATAACGTCTAATACTTATATGTTATTCGAAATGATTGATTCGCAAAATGGCATGACTATATATTTTTTATCGTATCAAGACTTCATTAATATGCCATTACAAACTCAAGCATATTTTATACGAAACTCATTCAAGTTGAAACGTTCATGCATATTTGTAAGCCTAATTAAGACAATATATTTAGAATTCTACTTATAAATCTAGATTTTCTATATTGTTACATTCCTATAATATGAATTATTCAAAGTTTAAAATTGCATAAATCCTTTTCTCAAAAGCCATTATATATAAGCAAAATATCCTAATTTCATACAAGTTTTATCTTGAATAGCATCTATTATATTTCCACATAAAGTCTTTGTAACATTTAAGCTTTATTTTTTTAAATAGCATTTAAAATTATCTTTTATACGAGCTGTTATATTTTTACAAGTATTATTTTAAATAGCATTATTTATTGCTTTCATTTGAAACCTAAGCAATATTTATACTTCTTATATTTTTAAGTAGTATTTAGAGTCCTCTTTTTGTGAAAATTATTATATTTTCTGTAAATCTTATTTCAACTAACATTATTTTCTTTTAAAAACTTCAGCAACATCTTAAAGTCATTTTCCAAATTTAGGCATTATATTTAATTAATTAATCTAAGTTGGTAGGATAACCGTGAGTTAACGGATTCTAAAGGATGCCTAACACCTTCCCTTTAGGATAATATAGAGCCCTTACCCAGAATCACACTGGTTAGCAGACCATTAACGGAGGTTTAGTTTTAACTTTACCTTAGTTAATATTTAGGTGTCCTAATTCACCATTAAATTAATTAGGTGGCGACTCCTTGAAACAAATAAACAGGAATCACCAATACGTCATACTCCTAAATCAACCCGGTTAAAATGGGGTGTGACAGCTTGGCGACTCCGCTGGGGACTTTAGGCTCTAACCATAACAACTTAGGTTAATAAATAATTTGTGAGATATTTTGTTTGTTTTATTTTATTTTGCCTGTATTGTAGTTTTATATGATTTCAAGTATTATTGTTCCATTCCTTATATGCATTTTTTTTTTGTTCTATGTAATATGTATATTACTGCTTTCCTTAAATTGGCATTCCGTTCATATTTCCTCCACTCCTGGAAAATTCACACATATTCACACACTTAAAGCGGCTTCGCAGTTTGCGCCCGTGCACTACTAAATTACCCCTTTAGTTGGATTTGTCTTGTGGATTTAGTCGATCGGCGGTGCAGTCGACGGCCACGGACTTTCCACTTCCAAGTTGTCCGCTTGGGAGAGCCTTGTGTCATAGGAAAACCATTCTTAGTCTACCTAGGGTAGAGCGAAACCAAAACCTTGTAAGGACATGCATCATTTTAAACCTAGGAAGCTTAATACCCTTGGTGTATTAAGTTCATTAGTCAACCTTACCAAATGTCCAAATGAGTCTATGACTCTAAGTGACACTACTCACTATCTATGTGCATTATTTGAAGGACAAATATGTGGAATATGTGGACCTAATACTCTATAGATAAATATTTCAAGGAAACTGACATTTTGTTGCAGGTTGCCGTGGAGCATTAATTAATGCCGGAGGTTGAAGACAACCGAAGGAAATTAGTGAAGTTGAAGTATTAGATATCTTAGGTTGATTTTGAGATGTATTATTGGCATGTAATAATTTTTATTCTTGCAAATTACTTTTAGGAGGAGTTGTGGAATGATACATAAAAGACATGATTGTCCTTCAAATATTCGTTAGGCCTACCTCTGGCATAAAGAGGTCCCTTGCATTATAAAACGCGATGTATTATGTGCAATAATGTGTTTATATGCAATAATATGTCCTTACCGTATACTGACTCATTTTCTTTTTCTTTTTCTTGTTTTATCTTTTTCCTTCTTAAAATTTATTTTCAAAATAAAAGGTTGACTTGTGCTAAAAGGGAACTGGCGGAGCATCCATATTTCACACGGTCTAAAGCCAAAAAATCAGATTCTGACTCATCACTAATCACCTGGTTAACTAAAAGGACTCGTTCTAAAATGGAGCAAAGTTTGATCAATGCAACCACTTCATCTGAGCCATCTCTTAGTTTGCCGATCGCGAGTGATCCCACATCTTCTAATCAACCAGAAACACATTTGGAGATCATTGCTCGTCTGGAGCGACGAGTTGCCGAACTAAGTCATATGGTACTTCATAACCGGTCATTTTCTCAAACGCCACCACATATGACTCCATCCCAAGGAGTTCGTCAGACTTTGCCTGTGCCACCTCCATTCCCAAATTTGGACGAATTTAACCAAGCAAATTATTTCACCACTTGTCAACCAGTTCGTTCCGAACACCTCACTCAAAATGCTCCCTTTTTATTTACAACCACCTCTTCAAAAGCTCAATTCATACCGCCAGCACATGACACACATCAAGTTCCGCCGGTGTATACTTATACCACAGCTCCACCCATGACACAGATTCAAGGACAATGTCGCACAGATGTTGATCATTATGTCGAAGTTGAAAATGAGGCACGGTCAGTTAATGATGAAATGATAAATAGAAAGCTCAAAAGTTTGGAAGATGCCATGAGAAGTTTGCGTGGACTTGGTAGTAACCAAAGCGTGAGATATGAAGAATTATGTGCATTTCCTGAGGTAGAATTGCCACCAGGTTACAAGATTCCAAAATTTGAGAAGTTTGATGGGTCGGGGAACCCTTTCTTCCATTTGAAGGTCTATTGTGAAAAGTTGATTGGTGTGGGGAAGAATGAAGGGATAAGAGTCAAACTATTCAATCAGAGTTTGAGTGGAAAAGCCTTGGAGTGGTATTCTAAGCAAGATACAACCAAATGGCGTACTTGGGATGATTTGGCAAATGCTTTTGTGGATCACTACAAGTTTCATGTTGAGATCGCTCCTGACAGAATCTCAATTACAAAATTGAAGAAGAAGTTCACCGAATCATTTCGAGAATATGCTATACGGTGGAGGGAAGAAGCATCTAGGGTACACCCACCCATGGAGGAGACAGAAATGGTTACTTTCTTCATTCAAGCACTAGAACCGGAATACTATGAACGTTTGGTGACAATGAGTGGAAAAACTTTTGCAGAAGTGATCAAAGCTGGGGACATGATCGAAGATGGCATTAAGACAGGGAGAATAACAAGTCTAGCAGCTTTGCAGTCTACCAGTAGGGCTATACAAACTGGTACTCTCGGAAATGGAAAGAAAAAAGAGAAAGAAGCAGCATCGGTGATGGCCTTGGGAAACACATCATACCGCCATCAACGACCACCGCGATACCAGCCTAACGCTCACCACTCACAATATTTCCAATATTCTCCACATCCCTACGACCAAGCTTTGTCATCTTACCAACCTCAATCACCACAAATATCCTACCCTGTTTACAACACACAACCAGCATATCGAGCTCCACGACCACCAACATATCCAGCTCCACCATCACAAACTCATCATCCAAACAATGCATCCGCACCTCGCCCAAATAAACCGTTCCGCAATTTCACACCATTGGGAGAACCACTGAGCGTTGTTTTCGAAAGACTGCAAGCTTCAGGCTTAGTATATCCCGTGGAAGGTAGAATTCCAGATCCATTACCCAGAAGCTTTGATCCCACTAAAACATGTGCATATCATTCGGGGGTAAAAGGCCATTCCACTAATCGTTGTTACGCATTGAAGCATAAAGTTGAGGATCTTATTGAAGCAAAACAGATCACGGTCAAACCACCAACACCAAATGTGGTTAACAATCCACTCCCGACCCATGATGGTGCCACGATAAATATGATTGGAATAGATGAAAATGTTGACGACCCAGCCGAATTTATAGTGCCTGTGGATCGTGTGGAGGATCATGATTTTGTAGCCGTTGCTTCTCCGGCTGTAGTGATAAGGGGTTGTGTGCCTGTCGAGATATTAGGAGCTTCATCAACGCATGTGGAAGTAGTTCAAGCACCAAATCAGTTACCAGTGCTCGATACAAAAGCCGTACCATGGAATTATCAACAAACTGTGATGGAATGTCGAGGAAAGGACACGATCACTGACAAGGTTAAGACATCAGGAATGACAAGGTCGGGAAGATGCTATTCTCCAGAAGAGCTAGTTAGATTGGGGCAAGTTAAGGAAACCAATGTACCTCCCAAAAGGGTCGTGACTGAAACCGAAGCAGAAGAATTTTTGAGGAAGATCAAGGCTAGTGAGTACTCAGTTGTGGATCAGTTGAAAAAGACCAATGCTCAAATTCCTATTCTCTCTTTGCTTTTGAGTTCAGATATGCACAGAAATGCACTGTTGAAGATCTTGAATGAAGCATATGTCCCAAGCGAAACAACTAGTGAGGCGTTAGCTGGGATGATTGAGCGCGTACTTGACAGCCATCGAATCAGCTTCGATAATGAAGAATTGCCGCCGGAAGGATGCATGCATAACAAAGCACTCCATATAACTGTCAAGTGTCGTAACATGTTTGTGGCTAAAGTATTGATTGATGGGGGTTCTGGACTCAACATCTGTCCATTAACAAGTCTGAAGAAGATCGGATATAATGTTAGCGAGCTCAAGACCAGTGATATGAATATTCGAGCATTTGATGGGGCTCAAAGGCGCCCTATTGGGGAAATAGAGTTGAAAGTGTTGATTGGCCCTGTTGAATTCATTATGGATTTTCAAGTACTTGATATTTCCACGACATACAACATGTTGTTAGGTAGACCGTGGATCCATTTGGCTGGGGCCGTACCATCTACTTTGCACCAAACTGTCAAATTCGAGTGGGATCAGCAACAAATATGTATACACGGAGAAGGGGACACGTCTTTCTATCTAGAGCAATCCACCCCATTCATCGAGGCAGAAGGAGGGTTCGACGGAGCAGCTTACCACGCTTGGGAGGTTGTGAATGTCACTAAGGAGAGTGAAGTATGTCAAACTCAAGAGTTCAAAAGATCATGTGCCGCAATTATGGTTGCAAAAGAAATGGTGAGAAATGGGTACCAACCTGGATTTGGGCTAGGGAAAACACTAAATGGGCGAGTTGAGCCAGTCGTTCTCCCTACGCAACAGTTTACATTCGGTTTGGGATATGAGCCAACTGAGGAAGAAGTGAAGAAAGCACGAAAGAATAAAAGGAAGGAGATTGCATTGCCAAAACCTATTCCTACCATTGATCAAACTTTCTCAAAACCTTCAGATCTGATTGTTGAAGTTGCCTATGATGATATCGTGGAGGGAGTCAAGAACCTGTTCGTGGAAGATGAAGATGATCATGCTGCGATAATCAAAGACTTTGCTGAAATATTGACTTTATAGGCTGCTGAGCCAGGACCTGAGTTGCAAAATTGAACTTCTATCTTAGCCCCGGTTCGTCGGGAGTTTCAGTATTTTCAGTTTAAATTTCCTTTTGTAGTAGGCCGGAGGCATCAACTAGAACATTTAGTTCCTTTTGTCATGTTGCCTCTATGTTTTGTTACGGCCTTTTTAAATTAAGATTCTGTCATTTTGTTTGTAACGAACTACGTTTGGCCTGACTTCCTGTTGGATACGTAGGCAGCCCACATCGGGTTCGGCCACTCTTTTCAAATCATTTCAGTATCTTTGTTTGTGGTTGGAACTACGTTTGGCCTGACTTCCTGTTGGATACGTAGGCAGCCCACATCGGGTTCGGCCACTTTTTCAAAATATTTCAGTGCTTTTGTTGTATGGTTGGAACTACGTTTGGCCTGACTTCCTGTTGGATACGTAGGCAGCCCACATCGGGTTCGGCCACTTTTTCAAAATATTTCAGTGCTTTTGTTGTATGGTTGGAACTACGTTTGGCCTGACTTCCTGTTGGATACGTAGGCAGCCCACATCGGGTTCGGCCACCTTTTCAAAATATTTCAGTGTTTTGTTGTATGGGTGGAACTACGTGTGGCCTGATTTCCTTTGGGATACGTAGGCAACCCGAGGCGGGTTCGGCCCTTCTATCTTAAAATTTTTATCTTCGGTTTGGCCAAACATTTTTGGTTCGTATAAAATACATAAGGATTTTTAACAAGATTTTGGTCTTCCCACCGCTTAAATTCATGTGTCTTAGTATCTTGAAACTGGGACAAATTTTTGAAATCGGTCAAATCACTTTCAAAAAAATTTTTCATTACAGTTTTCTCACTTTTCGATCGTTTAGAACCAAGCGTTTCCAGGACTTGAAACTGGGACAAATTTTGAAGTCGATCAAATCACTTTCGAAAACTTTCATTATAAGTTCTTATTTTTCAATTGTCCAGAATCAAGCATCTCTAAGACTGCAACCGGGACAAATTTTTAGAAGTAGCATAAAAGTGGTCTTAAACAAAAGTCCATCCATATTTCTAAAATGTGAATAAATTCAAAAATCGAGTCTTCTTAATCATGTTACATATTAGAGCCACTAAGTATTTCCTTTCAAAGTCATCTAAATCTCATTACTTTTATTTTCAAAATACATTTTTTTATAACTGAAACTCCCCGGCAAAGCAAGATATGTGGTGAGACATCGAAGAACGTGGACGCGACCGAGACAAAGTCAATTCAAGGGCCAAGTTCCCCGACATGCACAAGTCAACCAATTTTCTTTTAAACTCACAATTTTTCTTTGTTGAGACAGGTCCAATTAACATGAACACGGTGCATGTATTAAATTATGGGCGTGATAAAAAAGTTACCTTTCTTCAAAATGCAAATACTCTTCAGCGTGGATGCAAAGGTAGCTTATGCCGAACGGTGGGCGTCGTTCCACTCATCACGAAATTTCAATTGCAACAGTGGACACAAGTTCATCTTCTCAACCAAGGGCTGTAAGTATAATTCTTTCAGACCCAACTATTTATTCTTATCACTAACAATTGTTTTAGCTCGTGACATTCATCGATGGATCGAATACATATAATCATGGACACTGACCTTGATCACCTGTTATTGGTTAGAATTCCTCAATTTCGTCATCACTTCATACATGTTCAAATCATTATCAAATTCTTTTAGAATGAAGTATGTTAATAAGATAACAAGATCGAAATATTGCATCGTATATCAAATTGTGGGGTTAATTATAGATTTAACCCCCGTCACAATGGGACATCGAGTAAGATGTGGATATCTTTTTACAATATTATCTCTAAAGCGGACGTGGATTTACATTTATATTGTGGATACGAGTATGGGAGTGGGAGTAGAATTATATTACAAAAATATACATATAATTGTAGAAAGTGGATACAGATTTATGTTTCGAAAGTAAAAGTGAATTTATTTTTGCGCCGTATAATGCAGACGTGAAAGTAGATGTAAATTTACTGTTGTACCGTATAATACGGACGTCAAAGTCGACGTGGATTTATATTTTGTACCGTGAAATGCGGACGTAGATTTATATTTTGAACTGTGAAAGTGGACTTGGATTTATTTTTCTGCACCCTGAAAGTGGATGTGGATTTACATTTTTGCACCATGGGAAGTGGACATGATATAGGCACCCACCTTAAAATGCGGGTATTTCCAAATTCAAATTAGGCACCCACCTTAGAATGCGGGTATGTCAATTTTCAATTTTAGGCACCCACCTTAGAATGCGGGTATTTCAAAATTTAATTTGGGCACCCACCTTAGAATGCGGGTATGTCAATTTTCAAGTTTAGGCACCCACCTTAGAATGCGGGTATGTCAATTTCAATCCAGGCACCCACCTTAGAATGCGGGTATTTCAATGTTCAATTCAGGCACCCACCTTAGAATGCGGGTATTTCAATGTTCAAATTAGGCACCCACCTTAGAATGCGGGTATTTCAATGTTCAATTTAGGCACCCACCTTAGAATGCGGGTATGTCAATTTCAATCCAGGCACCCACCTTAGAATGCGGGTATTTCAATGTTCAATTCAGGCACCCACCTTAGAATGCGGGTATGTCAATTTCAATCCAGGCACCCACCTTAGAATGCGGGTATTTCAATGTTCAATTCAGGCACCCACCTTAGAATGCGGGTATTTCAATGTTCAAATTAGGCACCCACCTTAGAATGCGGGTATGTCAATTTCAATCCAGGCACCCACCTTAGAATGCGGGTATTTCAATGTTCAATTCAGGCACCCACCTTAGAATGCGGGTATTTCAATGTTCAAATTAGGCGCCCACCTTAGAATGCGGGTATGTCAATTTTCAATTTAGGCACCCACCTTAGAATGCGGGTATCTTATATTTCAGTTCAGGCACCCACCTCCGAATGCGGGTATCTTATATTTCAAGTTCAGACACCCACCTCCGAATGCGGGTATCTTATATTTCAAGTTCAGGCACCCACCTCCGAATGCGGGTATCTTATATTTCAAGTTCAGGCACCCACCTCCGAATGCGGGTATCTTATATTTCAAGTTCAGGCACCCACCTCCGAATGCGGGTATCTTATATTTCAGTTCAGGCGCCACCTCCGAATGCGGGTATCTTATATTTCAAGTTCAGGCACCCACCTCCGGATGCGGGTATCTTATATTTCAGTTCAGGCGCCACCTCCGAATGCGGGTATCTTATATTTCAAGTTCAGGCACCCACCTCCGAATGCGGGTATCTTATATTTCAAGTTCAGGCACCCACCTCCGAATGCGGGTATCTTATATTTCAGTTCCGGCATCCACCTCCGAATGTGGATTCAACTTTCGAAACAGGGGCTGCAAGTGTAACTTCTCCAACCCTGTCTTATTTACATATATTTCTTTATTGCTAACAATTGTTTTTAGCTGGTGGCTTTTGACAACATCAAAGTTGGCATCACACATCAAATCGTGGAACTATTTCTTCGGCAGCGAACTGAGGCAATTTGTCGGGAAGGATAATCAGACTTCCCGACACGGGTCAAAGATCTACCTCGAACACTCGTCTCTAATTACAAGTATTCTCTTGCGTTCCAGCAATTCAATTTTCAGAATTCTCAAGTTTCTATCACAATACCAGTGTTATCATAATTCAGCACTGAGACAATATTTTGCAAGTTTCGCGCCGATTGGGGTTCAAGTGTCGTAATTGTCCCAGAACTACACTCGACCTGATTCTCGTATAGCCCGAGATATGTAGGCAACTCAGAGACCGGAGTCCAGTCATAATCCTCTCAAGTTTCCTTTAGCCGGGACAAAATAGGCTATTGAGTCAACGTCTTTGCCCGACAACTCTTTTCATCATTACCGGGCAAAGAGGGACAAGTTGTTGACACCCAATTTTGTCCCGTCTCTCTGCCAAAATACCTATTTTTAAGCTTCTAATATTTTGAAAAAAAATAAAAAAAATACATTCTGGTTACTATAATTATTAGCCTCTTATCAATACCGACATTTTATTATTCTATTATAATAATAATAATAATTATTATTATTATTATCATTATTATTATTATTATTATTATTATTATTATTATTTATTAATATTATTATAATTCACAATTCTTATCATTTCGGCATTTTACCAGCTTACGCATTTATCTTTGCATAAATAAATAATAGTATTTATTTAGTGCGGATTTTCAAAGAAAAGTAACATATATTATTACACGGCTATTATAACACCATATGATTTTATTACCCGAGTCTAGTAATCACATATTTTTTGGTATTAAGTAATATTTTGTCACCCTCGGTATATTCATTAATTAAATGGGTCTTTTTTAAAGCCAAACTATTTCTTGCCCTCGGTCCGCATTTTGACTTACCGGACTCCAAATTAAAGCCCGATTGACTCTTGGTAATTTTAGGACTAGTCCGTATCCCTTGTCTCAATTTTTTAGAATAATCCATGTTTAATTTACTAGTCCGTTCTTTTAATACCCAGTCTAAAATTTGACCCGGTCCACAAATGGACCGGGTCCAATTCATTTTTCAGCTGAATAAGGAAACCCTTTTAGGGTTTCCCCATCACTTTCCTCCATCCTCGCCGTCTCCATCTATCTCTCGTCTCCCTCCCCATTTTCATCGTCATCTCCATCATCGCACCTCCCTCATTTCCCATCCCCCGCCGTTTCTCCTCCATCTCTTTCCCTCTCCCTTTACCCCTAACCCTAGCGCCGCCCATCTCCCTCACCTGACGCTCCACCACCGTCCGACACCTCCACTCACCCGACACCTCTGACGCACACGCACCCCTCTGTCATCTCCACCGCACCTTTACCCCCACGCGTCTGACCTCACCACCTTCGTCTGTCGCCACCACCTGACACACCCATACCCTGACACACCCACTCCTCTGACACCCACGCTACCCTCACCATCACCCCAGCTCGTTTTGTCTCCCCCGCTCCTCTCTCCTTTTCTTCAACTCAAAAGAGCCAAAACCCTATAAATGGTCGGCGTTGAATCCAAAATTAGACAGGTTGGAAAAACCCCAAAAATTGCCTTGCAAAACCAGAGGTGAACCCGAAATCCCCTTTCAAAAAATGAGTTCTTGAATCCCCATAAATCCCCTACAAAAATAGGGATTTCGAATAATAAAAAAAAAAAAAAGCTCTGAAATTAAATTCTGAAACAAGCCTTTTTTTTTTCGCTGTTCTTGAAATCCTGAAAATCTCTAAAATATGAGTCTTTTAATCACCTAAATTCCGAGTTCTATTAGCACTTTGATCTTGTTTATTTATCAAATCATAATACTACATCAATTCTATTCTATTTTCATTGGTTTTGGTATCATTGTGAACCCGAGCATCGCAAGCTCGGATTCGATAGTGTTCGAGTGGATATCGAGACCTTCGCCTCACTTCGCTGCATCCACAAAAGGTTAGCATGTTCCTTTCCTTTTCGAATCCGAAATTTCGAGTATGTTAGCATGTTTATTTCGTTTTGGTTGAATCTTAGTTTATAACTTGTAGTATCGAGCATGTTCAGGATTGGTTAGTTCGATTCTGGTCTTAATGATTCTCGTATGTTCGTGTCTAAATTTAGTTTGGGTTTTGCAAATCTGGAAGTTTGATAGAATATATTTGTTTATGTCTTAACTTTAGCTTAGCTCAATTTCGTTTTTTTTTGTTGTTGGTCGTAGTTCGCAACTCTTATTCAGTTGTGTATGTGGCATGTTCTGTTAGAGAGGTAGGCATTCATCTAATAATAATCTTGTTAGCTTGATCATTTCAAATGGAAGGAGGAATTTGTTTGTTCATCATTCAGAATGTATGACTTTCCTAGTTTGGGTCCTGAAGCTAAAATGTGTCTAAAGTAAAGGGTTGTACATCTAGTTAACTAGCCTTCAACTAAGGAGTGCTAGAAGCAGCATAAAGGGTAAAAAATAAAAATAAAGAAGCTTGTCTATTTACTGTTCTAACCATTCATGGTAATATCTGAATTAAAGTGAATAGGAATGGTTCAGAGATGGTAAATCTTATAAGATGAGAATTGCTTAGTTGATTCATTCCCAACATTACTGCTTGACCAAACCTTGCACTGTTGAACACATAAGTTTGATTGAATGTTGTGCAACATCTGGATAATCATGTTTGCTTCAAGCCTGTGTCATTTAATTCATGTTGAATATGTGTTATGACCATACATGTATGCCATAGCATTGGCCTCAGGATTATGTGTTAATTAGTGTCTCGAGAAATATTTGACTGCCTAGGTTCTGCCTTTAAGGTTCATCCCTATTAGTTTTATTTTGCATAGTTAGTTTTGCCCCATGTGGAATTCTATGGTATGGTATTTTAGCCTAAACATACTCATCGATTGTGAGCATGCTTATTGATTGTGAGCTTAGACTTGCGCTCTTGTCTGAATCTGGTATACCTCTTCCTGCATGCTATGACCTGCTTGCTTTTCTCACTCTGACCATTGTTTGATTACGCCAACCTGTTTTGTTGATGTTCTTTTGACTCCTGCATGACAACCCCTCCTCTTTTGCATGTATTTTGGCTTATTTCTACTTCCCTGCTTGCTTCAGTCACATTTCCTACGCAAACATAAGCAGTCGATATATGTTTAGCCACTTAGTGTTTGTTTGGTGTTGCTGTTGGCAAGAAACTGCCTTCAGTTGTTTCAGTTTATTTGCTTACTATAGCAGCTGATAAGAAGCTGCATTTAATATTCAAATTTGTTTGCCAGCATACAGTCGGATATGAGGCCATGCCCAGTTATTGAGTTTGTCATGTGTGAGTGTTGCAGTTAGTATAAAAAATCAGATTCAAAAGAACACAGTTTGTTTATTCAGTGGAGATTGTAGTCATGGTTTAGAGAGTTACGGGCTGATATTTGATTGATCCTTTTATTAATAGTGTATGGTTAAAATATGATGTCCGTCTTGTCAAATAATAATGTCCAAGCCCGTCTATGTGCTATACACTATGTGACTTTGCGTAAGTCTCCAGCTAATTTCCAATAATGCATATGTGGGCGCCACTGCTGTTTGCCTATGAATTACGCATATGTATACTCGAAGTATAATATACATCACTTGTGTGCAATGCATAGTCTATATTTCAGTTGGTTTCGCTCAAATTTCGTGCGCTTGTTATAAGTATATTTCGATTAAAAAAAATCTGCATATAAATGCATATCGATATTGTGTTCGTGAAATGCAGTTGGATATACATAATATACATAATCAATGGAGTTGTTTTAAATTCATATGTTTGTATGCCTAATCTTATTGATCATATACTAATCTCCTTCTTATCTTTCTTTTATGCATGAACCTTGCGTACGAATCCGAGGACTCGTTTCCTCTTTCGCATTCGGTGTTGGGCTAAAAGCCCAACGTTATCTCCTCTCGGGTCAATCTGCGCCTACAGCAGATAAAATATTCTAGGCTAAGCCCAATAGCAATCCCAGGCCTGCAGCAGCACACAAAAGAAATTTGTTGGGCCGAAGCCCAGCGGTAAACAGTTTCCAGCAATGGCCCAAATAGGCCAGACCCATTTAATAGCAGCTTTTCTTAAAATATGGGTTGAACTCATTTTAATTATATTTTCTTTATCTATTTAATTTGTATACTAACCATTTGTTTGTTCTTATCTAGTTTACATAAACCTTAATGAATTAATAGATTAGTTTTAGTGACGGGTACTTAGTTTAAGGAAAACTAATCATCAACTCCATAAAATTTATTATCTTCGGTTATATCAAAACTATTTATAACGTCTAATACTTATATGTTATTCGAAATGATTGATTCGCAAAATGGCATGACTATATATTTTTTATCGTATCAAGACTTCATTAATATGCCATTACAAACTCAAGCATATTTTATACGAAACTCATTCAAGTTGAAACGTTCATGCATATTTGTAAGCCTAATTAAGACAATATATTTAGAATTCTACTTATAAATCTAGATTTTCTATATTGTTACATTCCTATAATATGAATTATTCAAAGTTTAAAATTGCATAAATCCTTTTCTCAAAAGCCATTATATATAAGCAAAATATCCTAATTTCATACAAGTTTTATCTTGAATAGCATCTATTATATTTCCACATAAAGTCTTTGTAACATTTAAGCTTTATTTTTTTAAATAGCATTTAAAATTATCTTTTATACGAGCTGTTATATTTTTACAAGTATTATTTTAAATAGCATTATTTATTGCTTTCATTTGAAACCTAAGCAATATTTATACTTCTTATATTTTTAAGTAGTATTTAGAGTCCTCTTTTTGTGAAAATTATTATATTTTCTGTAAATCTTATTTCAACTAACATTATTTTCTTTTAAAAACTTCAGCAACATCTTAAAGTCATTTTCCAAATTTAGGCATTATATTTAATTAATTAATCTAAGTTGGTAGGATAACCGTGAGTTAACGGATTCTAAAGGATGCCTAACACCTTCCCTTTAGGATAATATAGAGCCCTTACCCAGAATCACACTGGTTAGCAGACCATTAACGGAGGTTTAGTTTTAACTTTACCTTAGTTAATATTTAGGTGTCCTAATTCACCATTAAATTAATTAGGTGGCGACTCCTTGAAACAAATAAACAGGAATCACCAATACGTCATACTCCTAAATCAACCCGGTTAAAATGGGGTGTGACATGTCCGAACTGTCTTAGCCTCGCTTCCCGCATCTTATCTTTCACCGAGGCCATTCCCACCTTGTTCGGGATATCTTTATCTAATCCTATCTCTCCTACTATGCCCACACATCCATAGTAGCATCCTCATTTCTACAACTTTTATCTTCTGAATGTGAGAGTTTTGACTGGCCAACACTCCACCCCACACAATAAATAAAAACAAAGACCATTAAGAAAAAAAGTGAACAATGTTTGAACCAGTTTTGCTTTTTGTGCTGGAATTGGTTCCCTCCTTTTTATTTTAATTGTTGTTTTTTTAGCCCATTAAAAAATCAATAAGATAAGGTATAGTTTACAAAGTTATCCTTATTTATTAGATGATTTTTTAGGATTGAGCATTGTTAAAAAGAACTACTTATTTAATGATAATGGTATAATTGGTAACAATTGTTAATTTTAATCATGAATTCCTAAAGTGACAGTTATTTTAGGATACTTGATTTTTAGCAAAGCAATGGTTAAAATATGATAAAGAGAATAATAAGATGGGGCTCTTTCCTAAACCTGTTAACCGGTTTGGTTTAACCGGTTAAAACCAGTTAACCATTTAAAAATTTACCGGTCCGGTTTCGATATTTTTGAAATCGGAACCGGTAAAAACGGAACCGGTTAAATCGGTAAAAACGGAACCGGACCGGTTAAAGCGGTTTAACCGGTGAAATTAAAAATAAAAATAAAAAATAGCCGTTGGGCCGCCTGTCCTGTGCGTTAATGGACTGTTGGCAACGGTCCATTTGCAAAAATGGTCGTTGCCAAACGGTCATTTTATTAATTTTTGGCCCCCAATTTTTTTTTTTAACACTTTAACCCATCCCCCACCCCTATATAAATCCTTCTTCATTTTCATTTTAATTCACACCAATTCACTCTTCTTCATCTTTCTCTCAAATCTCAATCTCTCAATTATAGTTACTTTGCAATAATTAGCCACAAAGTCTTATTATAGTTTCAACTTTCAATTATTAATTTTGCAATTATAATATTGTTGGTGGAGTTAGTGATTTTGCAACAATCCGAAGTAGCTTTGGTGGATTTTCAATTCTAGCCGCCTTCACTTTGTTGGAAATTAATCCGGCAATTTGGTACCTTCGTTCCAACTTTATCTTTATTTTTCGCAATTTAATTCTAGCAATTTATTTTTCGCAATTTAATTTACGCAATTTAATTCTAGCAATTTAATTTGTTGTAATTTATTTTCTTGTGATTTATTTGATTGTGATTTAAATTAATTCTATTTAATAATGTCAAAGAGATTAAGACGTGATGCCGGTAGTAGTAATCGTATTGTTAGGGGTGCGCTTAATGAGGAAACATTTGTGGAAGAAACACCTAATTTAGGTATTGATGTTGGTGGAAATAATCCACTTTTAGGTCATGAGCCAATGCAACAACATTTTACCGACACTTTTAATGAAGACTTAGATGATGATGATGAAACACAACCCCCCGAAAATCTCATAGGAGATACATGTCCTGCACAATCACATACACAAAACAAACCACCTAGATCTCGTAAGCCAACAACTAAAGTTTGGAAATTTATGACTAAGAATAGGGAAAACCAATCAGCTACATGTACCCTATGTGGACAAGTATTTAGTTTTAAGCAAGGAACTGGTAAGGATGGTGGAACGGGTACACTAAATGGTCATATGAGAACCAAACATATGGATGTTTGGGGAGAGCAAACAGGTTCAAATATGGGGGGATTCAAATGACGATAGACCCACGAACCGGTAGAAATTTTAAGTATGACAAGAAAAAAGAGCGTGTAGAAATAGCTAAAATGGTAGCTTATGATTGTTTACCATTTTCCTTTCCCTCAGGTTTGGGGTTTGTTACTTACATTCAACGTTGTTATAATCCGTTATTTGAGGGTATTCCTAGAAGTACTTGTAGAGCCGATGTTATAGATTTGTTTAAAAAATATAAATTTTATTTGAGCCATGTATTTAATTCTTTAAATTGTAATGTTTGTCTTACCGCTGATTTGGGTCTTAGTATTAACCATTTAGATATTTTTGCTATTACATGTCATTGGGTTGATGACAACTGGGTTATGCAAAAAATAATTATAGCTTTTTTATATGACGAAGGAAAAGGTCGTCATGATGGAAAATTTTTAGTCGATTCAATGTCTACTATTATGAGATTTTTTAACATTTATAGAAAAACACTTTGTATTGCTTTAGATAATGCTTCTAATAATACAAAGGTGATAGATCTTATAAAAAGAGAACTAAACCCTCCGCTAAGAAATATTTTTCATGTAAGATGTAGTTGTCACATTTTAAATTTAATTGTTAAAGATGGTCTTGTGCATTTTGATAATTCTGTTCAAAAAGTTAGAGATGCTGTTGCGTTTCTTTTTTATAATGCTAATAGGGGAAGAATTAGAGATTTTAAGAATGCTTATGTGGAAAATAACCTTAGACCTAGGAAAATTCAAGTAGAAATTGAAACTAGGTGGAACTACACTTACATTATGCTACAACAAGCATATGAGTATAGGATTCCCATACAACAAGTTCACAACAAATATAATATTAATAGTGAGGATTGGTTAACTTTTAGGCATTGGGAAGATGTTAAAGAATGTGTTGAACTCTTAGAAATTTTTTATAATGCAACTCTTGCTTTTTCTAGACAATTTTATCCTACGATAACCGGAATTTTAGCCTACTTAGCGGAAATAGCTAGAGTTTTACAAGAGTATAAATATAAACCCGATTATCAAGTGGCTATTTTTGAAATGATAATCAAATTTAAGAAGTATTTTTTTCCCATCCCAACTTTATTTATATTGGGTTCCCTTTTAAATCCTTGTTTAAAAGTGTCTTATACTAAAAATTTGGTTAGTCAAATTTATACATTTTTAGAAATTGAAGAGGGAGTTCAACCATCTTTAGCTGAAGCTGAACTCGCTATTGATGATGAGTTTAGAAAAGTTTTTACTCATTATTCTAGTTTGGAAGAACGTGCTACACCCGTTGCTCCACGCCTTACTACTTCTCATAGTAGCAAAAAGGGCTTGTCGGGTTTAAAAGTTTTACATTCACAGCCAACTTCTTCTTCTACTGCAAACTTTGATGAATACAACTTTTATTTGATGCACTCAAATGTGGATATCAAGGAACTGGATGAGTTGGACGTCTTAGCATGGTGGAAGAAGTACAAGACAAGTTATCCGGTACTTTCAAGAACGACTCGAGATATCCTTACGGTTCAAGTATCAACCGTGGCTTCGGAGAGTGCATTTAGCCAAGGAAGACAGCAAATTAGAGACCATAGACATTCATTATCCGGCTTTAGCTTGCAAGTACTAGTGTGCATTCGCGATTGGATTAGATCGGAGCGACGCAACCAAAACTTAGAAGCGGAGGAAGGCGAAGAGGAAAAAATTGAAGATTTGATAGCTAGTGGACCGGACCAAATGGAAGACTTTGAAGATATTTCCATGACCGAATATGATGTGGGGGAAATTAACGAAATGGTTCAAAATTGGTGATTTTATTATTCTACTATTTTTGTACAACTCATGTATTATTTGCAAATTAAAAAAAAAATACAACTTGCAAATAAATGTTATCCAAGAATGAATAAAATATATGGCTCATTGAGCTTTCTTCTATTTACTTGTGTTCATATTTTTACTTTTATTAAGCTAGGAATATACCTAAAATATACTAAGAATATACTTATAATAAACATCTACTTAAATTAAAAATTAGAAAGTTATATACTTGAAAAATAACTAAAATATATTAAGAATATACTTATAATATATATATATATATATATATATATATATATATATATATATATATATTAGGTTATACATATATATTAGGTTATACATATATATTATATAAGTATATATATATGTATAACTTATATATGTATACGAAAAGCACTATTCTGTATTGCTGACTTGCTGTTAGCTTGTTAGTCAGTAAATATTTAAACTTTAATTATAAACTTGTATAACATATGTAAATATACCTACAATATTCTAATAAATACTATAATATATATATATATATATATATATATATATATATATATATATATATATATATATAATATAAAAAACAAAAAAAAAACGTTTTTACCACTTTGAACCGGACCGGTTCCGGTTTGGGATTTCAAACCGGTAAACCGGAACCGGTTAAACCGGAACCGGTTAAGCGGTTCCGGTTTTTTAATAGGAAACCGGCCGGTTACCGGTCCGGTTCCGATTAACCCGGTTAACAGGCCTACTCTTTCCTATTAAAATAGTGATTGCTATACGTTTTCGGTTCCCATAAGTCATATTGCAATATTACGGGAAATTCGCAGAATTGCCCTTCTTTTGGGGTGGTCTTTAAATTTTGCCCTTCGGCTAAATCTCATGGGTTTCAAGTTCGAACCCCCACACAGTCAAAATTTTAAAAAAAATTCGCAAGGCAGAGTTTAAATTTCGCTATGCCCCCATCGGCATACACTTATGAAGGAATTACCAAAGTTATGCTGGACCCGGCATACTTATGCCTTATGGGCAGACTTGGCATAAGTATGCCGGTTCCGGCATAACTTTGGTAATTCCTTCACAAGTTTATGCCGGATCCGGCATAAAAGTTTTCCCATTAAAAGTATGCCCCCATCGGCATAAACTTGTTAAGGAATTACCAAACTTATGCCGATGGGGGCATACTTATGCCTTATGGGCAGACTTTGCCTTGAAGCATATATATGTATTTTTTTTTTAACTTTTCAAGGTAAACTTTTAGTAATGCCTTAACTAAAAGTGTGCCCCATAAAACATAACTAAAAGTATGCCCTATAAGGCGTAAGTTTTCCTTAAGGCATAACTAAAAGTTTGCCTTATAAGGCAAAGTTTAAATTTTGTTATGCCCCCTCCGGCAGACTTTTAGTTATGTTTAACTAAAAATTTATCGGAGGGGACAGACTTTGCCTTGAGGCATATGTATATATATATTTTTTTTGTACTTTTCGAGGTAAACTTTTAATTATGCCTTAACTAAAAAATGTTTCTCAAAGAAATAACTAAAAGTATGCCCATAAGGCGGAACTTTTCCTTAAAACATAACTTAAACTTTGCCTTATAAGGCAAAGTCTATGCCTTAAGAATATTTCTTGCCTTATGGGGCATAATTTTGTTATGCCTTAACTAAAATTCTGTCCCATAAGGCATAACTAAGCTATGTCTTAGGAAAAATTCTGCCTTATGGGGCAGATTTTTAGTTATGCCGGATCCGGCATAACTTTAGTTTTTTCTTAAAGATAGTATGCTGGATCCGGCATACACTCCCCTAGTCCTACCTTGCGAAATTATTTTTTAATTTTATGCCTGAGCGGGGGTTCGAACCCAGAACTTCATGTATTCACCCACCTTTTTAAGCAAAGGGCAACACTTAAAGACCACAAATATGAAGGGCAAAATTTAAAGACCACAAATTTGAGGGGCAAAATTTAAAGATCACCCCAAACGAAGGGCAATCCACGCAAAACTTGCAAAATAATTGACCGTAAACATCCGGGCCCACAAAAGTGCAATGCGACATTACGATTGTGTCCCCGTGAGGACGACAAAAGCACCAGGATGCTCGCTTATATTAAGCAGTAATTCTTCTTTTACTTTCTTAATTCTAATTTTCTATTTAGTCCTCTTAAATAATTAAAAAGATTCTTTTAATGATTTCCCAAGGAATTAAGGAGAATAAGGTGTAAATCATTAGAAAATTGAAGATAAGGTGTATATCGCGAAAGAGTGCATACATTAGGGTGCAAATTGCAAATTTGAAAAAAAAAACTTTTCAATATTTTGCAAAATAGAGTTCTAGAATTTTGAGACACCATGAATTTGTCAAAAATATAACTTCATTTTCTAAAAAGTATTGCATTTATTAACAGCAATCTTAGTATGGGTTTAACAAAATGAAAATTTTCCACCTCCTAAAACTTACAATTCATGTTTAAAACATGGCAAATGTCTGATAGACAATGATCGTAAGTTCTCGTTGTCTAATCATTAGTATATCATAATGGTTATAGAAGACTTCCGACATTGATTTTAATGGAGTTACCTAAAAGTCACAGTAGATATTAATTAAATATTGTGAGAACGGAGCATATAAAGATAGAAAACTTGAAAATCAAATTAGAGAAATACGGAGCAGCAAACACTTTTGACATGTTTCGCAAATTAATTAGTCCCAATTCCAGAAGAAAAGTGTAGCAGTTCGACCTTTTGTTTCACTAATTATTTAGTAGAGTTACGTTCACACTTTTAACCCTTGCTTAGTTTTTGTGGTTTCTTTGGTCGTTTAACTCTAGTTTAGCTTCAAATACTTCATAACTCAAGCTTCAAATACTTCATAACTCACCTAATCTACAAAATAAATCAACAAAAGCTCAACTATAACCATTTAAGATCAAAGACATATTTAAAGTACAAAGAATTAACATAAAAGTGGTACAACAGATAGGTATTTGTGCTAAATATCTATAGTGCTTTAGAAAGATAAGATATCTAATTTCTAACTCTTTTTTGTTTCTCTTTTCTCTTCCAAACTGCTTTTTTTTTTTTTTTTTTTTTTTTTGTGAAATTCCGATGTTTTTATTTCCAACATATCAATACTAAAGTTAGAAGGAGAAGGGGAAAGGCATATACCTGATTATTTTATTTATTGTGTGGACGAAATATTCTTGAAGATATTGTAATCACACACCTCAAGTTAACTTATATTCTTCAGATTATTTATTTTCTTTACAGTGAACATGTACATATGTTTATATAATCATTTATAATTTGGTCCCTTTGGGGAGATCCCATAAAAAGTAAATAAATTATAATTTGAGAAAATACATAAAATCACCCCTAAAAACTCACTTTAACAGTTAAACTTTACTAAGAATTCTTTAAATCCCCCCTCCAAAAAAAACTTATACGTGAATTATGTTCAACCTTGCTTTGTCCATATAAATGCGCATACCAAACCATCGCTGGTGGGCACATTATTCACTTATATTAACGATTAATTTTTTTCAGTAGGAAATAAATTTTTTTAAATGGGACTAACGGAGATATTACCATTCCTGACCACATCTGACCCTACTACATAAGAACCCTAAGTTCCCTTCTCCCTCACCTTCAATCAGCCCCGATCTTTGCTCCATTCATGAAATTTCTTTTCTCTCTCACCTTCAATCAGCCCAAATCTTTGCTCCTCATATAAAATTTTAGTTCTTCAGACTTAAACTTACGTCTTTGAAGGGATAATAGCGACTGGATTTTGAGTTTTTTTGGCTGTGTACAACACAATGCGGTTAGTTAACTATATGGAAGAGAATGATCCTGCTTTGGAGGAAGAAGTTCGCTGCAATCATGGGTTTGTGGTGCCTATGAAAACATCTTGGACTCCAAGAAATCCCGACAGAAGATATTGGGTGTGTCCTTCTTATGGGTAATTAGAAGATTCATTAAGAAAAAAATATATTTTAGTTTGTATTCATTTTCACAACACTAGTTCCTTCATTATTTTTCATCATTAAAGGGTCCAAGATCTTGCAACTTTTATTGTTGGGAGGATAAAGAAAGCACCGATCCGAGGTCCAAACTTTTGATTTCCAAATTGATTGAGAAAAAGAGTGAGCTTGAGCATTTGGTGGAATCTTCTCCGTATGTTAAGAAGTATATATCAATCAATGAAGATGATAAATTGGTTGAGCTTGAGGAAGCTTCTGAAGAAGTTAACAAGCCTAAAGCATTCAACCAAGGTGACAATTGTATAGAGAGGCGATTGGAGAAGTTGGAAAGAGAGATTGAGGAGACGGAAGAAAGGGAGAAGAAGTGGAAGAGCAAGAAAGTTAAACAAAGGACTAGGAAGAATGCAGTCCTTTTTGTAGTGTTTTGTTGTTGTGTTGTAACTATAGCTACAAACTATTGGTTTGGGGTCATCTATATGAAGAAAGGTTCAATGAAGTTGACTTAGGCTCTTCATGTTATTAGATGATATATAGTTGTAGCATTCTTTGTCTTGAATTCAAGCAGGTGTAGTCTATTTTGTAATCTACTTTGCCTTACCTATTTTGTATTCTACCTCGACTTGGTTTATGAATTATTATTAATCTAATACAGTTTGTATTATGAATTCTCTTTTGTTATAATTGGTTATATCATGTTTGAATAATGCATCAATTTGTACTGCCTATTATGGTAAAAAAAAAAACACCAAAGAACTGCAGTCTTATGCACTGCCCATTATGCCTAAAAGGACACTAAATTATACACCAAAGAAGTGTAGTCTTAGCACATCCCATTATGCTTAAATTACACTGAAATATACACCAAACAACTGCAGTTTTAGCACTTCCCATTATAATATAAAAACACTTATATACACCAAACAACCGCAATTAATCATTGCCTAGTATGTTCAAAAGAAACAAAAAATATAATCCAAACAATGCAGTCACATCTGCTTTATATTGCAAGACTTCATTGTCAATACAAGGCATAATTCAAGTCTGCTATCTATTCACATTAGGTATAAACAAAAATTAGAGTAACTACTAACATCAAATTGTAGTCACAGCTGTATAATTGTTTCCAAAGATAGAGACTAAATAAAGTGCAGTCACAGCTGCATAATTGTTTCACAAATTATACATCAAACTTGCAGTCACAACTGCGAAATTGTTTCACAAAAAAACAGCATCAAACTTGCAGTCACAACTTCATAACAGTCAGTACAGCTTTACACAAAACAACAAAGTCATCCACATTTTTGCGTTTCATCTACTGGGCAGCTGATGAATTTGTTTGGCTCAAACGATTCAATGCAGCAGCCTTGGACCTTGTTCTCTTTCTCTTTTTTTCCTCTTATCTCTTGAAGTCTCTGTTAGGTTATAGTGGACTTTCTCTCTATTTCAACCCTCCTGATTTTGATTTGTGATGCCCAAGGCTCCCAGTCACTATAGCTGAGTTCATAGGAATAGTTGAAGAACTATTTGGCATTCCAGGCTGTATTAACAAAAATTGATTGACTTAGGCTTGTAAAGGTTAGGTTTAAATTTGAAAAGTGTTTGTCAAAATCAGCAGACTTACATTGAGAAATTTAAAACCACTTTGTGTTTGAAGCACTCTCATTCCAACCATCCTTGGCATTTTAAAGGGTGCCCCTCTTCCCCTTCCAGTGAAAGATGCACCAACAACAATAACCTAAGTAACATTTAAGTTGTTATGCGCTATATAAAACTCTAAAATTGATTAAGTAGCAATTTAACAAGCTAAGTATTAGCTATGTTGTAGAACCTTTCCCTCTTCCCCTTCCAGTGACAGATGCACCAGCAGAAGTAGCCTAAGTCACATTTAAGTTTTTATTCCCTATGTAAAACTCTAAAGTTGATTAAGTAGTAATTTAATAAACTAAGTATTACCTGTGTTGTAGAATCTTCTCTTCCCCTTCCATTGACATATGTAGCAACAGTTATAGCCTAAGTCAAATTTAAGTAGTTATTAGCTATGTAAAACTATAAAATTGATTAAGTTGTAATTAACAAGGAAATAAGTTTTAATTAACAAGAAAAACTTGTAAACTGTTTTGTAGAACCTCTTGGTCTTCCCCTTCCTTTCCTTTTTGATGGTTGATAATCAGTTGGTGCTGCAGAAGAACCAACACTTGACCTTGCTGAACATGAAATTGTCCCTTTTCCCATTCGCCTGCCTTTAGTAGTTGTGCATTCAAAGGACAACCCTTCTCTTCTTGTGACCCTTTGCATGACACATGCTGCAGGTCATCTCAACACCTCTTTTTGACAGCTTTCTTGTCTTGTTTTCAGTCTACTTCTTTCTTCTATTCTTCTTGGGCTTGCCTGGTATTTTTTCAATCACAGGTGGGAGGAAATGAGGGTTGGTTGGCTTTGGCCATATTTTCATATTAGTAACAGGCTGAATGAAGTAATTGTATGTCTTGAGGTGAGTCTCCTTAGTATACCAATGTTCAACAAATTTAATGGGTTCCAATCTTCTGAAATGAAGTGCAATTATAGCATAACAACAGGGTGTACCTTTCAACATCCAAGATCTACAAGAACAAGTCTTGTTGTTCAGATTTACAATATATTACCCCAGCTGCCCTTAACCTCAAAGCCATGTTCACTATTCCATTCAAGATTACACTTCATTGACTTTGTTGTTTTCTCTTGCAATACTTTTAGGGCCATTGGAAATATCAATTATCCAAGTATCAAAGAACTCTCTCAGTTATCCTATTCTTTTCATCATTTTGACTAATATTTCCTCAAGCATTGTGATGATGGTCTTGTGGCTTGACCCTAATATCCATGAAGTGAAGCTTTCAGCCATTTGGTTGTCACCACTATCACAACGGCTGAAGGTCTTAAAGTAGACCTTGGACCACCTTTCAATGTTATAATAGAGTAGATCCTCATTTATTTCATCCCCTAGCATCTACATATGATCTAAATTTCTTTTCAACTCTTGCTCATATGTAGACTTGGAACATATACAGAAGTAGTTTCTGCTCTCACTCTGAAACCTCGAAATAGACCACTTCGGGATAAGCCACGAGACCTAGTGCTGGAACAAGGATCAATAGCTTCACCCAAAAGAAAGTGTAGTATGAGTAAAGCCACTAGTACTCATAGGTATCATAGGTCGACAACAAAAGGAAACACATGTACATAGTATAAAAGTTGAATTCTAACACACAAAACGTTAGTTCATCTTAGCTTCACCAACTATGCCTTTTAGATTATGTTCCATACCAAGACAGGTAAACACGTATCACATAAGGAAAATAAGAGACAAATGGATATATGAATGTGTGAATGCAATGCATTGGACAATATCAAACCTGGTACACACACGCTAGCAGTTATTCCGTCTAGTCGTGACCCATGGGGGACTCGGGAGGTCCATATACTGATCCTATGTTGCGGCGTACAACCAATCCCATGTTGCGGCGTGTCACTCGATTCATAAATTATATATATTGCGGTGTGCAATCCGATCCCGTATATCATCACAATTAGGAAACCTCATTTTTACCTCTACCACAACTTATCCATCAATATGTATAAATAAATGCATGTATGCAAAATATCAAGTGTCACATGTCATATATGTAGGAATGGATAAGCATATGTATATCATAGACTCTCAATAATTTCAACTCAAGCACCAACATGCATCCTCCTTTCAAAAGTCATACAAGTAATAGGGTGATGAGGTAAATGACACCAAATAATTGCAAGTATTTATCAACATGACTCTCATGGCCCACATAAACAACAATCATACCAACCTAGTGGATTTATCACCACAACCATGCCCGAAGGCCCTAATATGCATTCTTCGTCTCAAATCACTATTCATATTGACAACCTACACAGTTACACCGGTACCAACCCAAATGCTCATCACAGTCACTAAAGTGGGACCCATTTTCATGCCCAATACTCGTCAGCATTTATAAACTATATATGCCCTCCAATCAGAATCTAAAGAAATAAATCGTAACCTACCTCAAGGCCGAACAGGAGCTACGAACCCTCAAGCCAACTCCGGAGTGCTTCCGAACAGACAAAGTCTATCTAATATGAAGTATATGTTAAAATATGATTCTGCGGATATCCATACTGCCATAAAAAGGACTCGGGTTCGACAAGTCAACCTAAAATCCCGTTCCAAACCCTGAAGGTCAAAATGGTAATTTTTTATGAAATCAAGTTCAACATGGTCAAAATAGTGCTATGCTAGGTCACACGAATCCAACAATACCCATATTGCTATACTTTGGTTTGAAACTGAAAGATGAACCAAAAACTATCAAATCCGAGCTCCAAAGTCAAAACTGGAATTTTTGTGCGGAAATAGGTCACCCATAGTCTAAATAGTCATAATCCTAAAATTCATGAGAATCTAACAACATTTAAGCCTTTAATTATACTATTTACTAAAACCCCAATACATGGAAAACCCTTATTCTCATACCTAAAATCATGAATTGAACAAAAAATTAATGGCTGAAATCATGAATTAAAGCGTAGATGAAAGTTAGAAACTTACCCCAATGAAGAATCTTGAAAGTAGAACTTGAAATCACTCAAAACCGAGCTCTAGAATTCCTAATATTTGAAAATGAATTTTCCTCATCGATTTTTGAAATTTAACACCGTTCGGTGAAATTTTCCTTCATCGCGATCGCGATGACATGCGAACCTGCCCAAGAAATTGGCCTTCGCGAAAACAACAGGACACTGGCGAATGCAAGGCTTTTCACCTGGGGTAGCCCAAACCATTTCTTCTTCGCAAATGCAGGTTGGCCCACGCAAACACGACACTCGTGATTGCAGTACCTCCTTCGCGGATGCGAAGAAGAAAACCAGAATTGGACACCAGAATTTTTTAGTGTCCCCCAAACTCGGAAGTCCTACCTGAAACTCATCACAAACCAAATATGCAAACTGAGTATAAACGACGTTACAAACTTGCTCGCGCACTCAGAATTCTCAAAAGAGGTCTCCTTAACCCGGTGTTGACCAAGGTCAACTCCAAAACATCCAAAACCCATAATTTCAACCAATGACCCAAATCACACTCTAACGCCTCGGGTTCCAAACCAAGGGCTCAACTAAGTCATAAATACGTTCCGGTCCTAGTGGAATCGACGAAACTTCAAAATGATGAAAATACCCTCGATGTGGACTTCGGCCAAACTTTTTCATTCTTTTTACTTAGAAACTCTAAAAACCACCAAAACCATTCAAATCTCGCCCAATTGCCTTAGGAACTGCGCCACTCATTCCCATAAGTCATAAACACTGATACAAACTATGGGAAAGGTATTTTGGGGAAAAGAAGTCTAAAAGCTCAAATGACCAAACATGTCGTTACATCAGATACCAATTAAACAATTATTTATCCTCGAACAGTAAAAATAGGTACGAAAGCTGACGAGCAACCCAAGAATCTCCATTATAGCACTGCTTGTCCACTTTATCCGTCAAAGTTCTTTTTAACTTAGCTATAAGACCTAAATTTCCATTTCTCTATGCCCGGTGTTTCTTGCAGAGCTGAATCGTTGAATATTTGAGCTGACTCCGCTCGAATCCCCTAATTTGATTATAACCACACCTCTGTACGCAATTGATTGATTCCACAAATATCACCTTAATCACCGCAATCCTTTAGCTGTAACCATAAATCATTGCCTACCTATACCGGTAAAATATTCTGATTCCACCAATCCTTCTTTCACACCTTCTAAAACCGTCTTTGGCACTAGGATTCCTTAGAAACAAATTGACACATGCCACAAGACCAAATCATGACTTACTCTTGTCAGAAAAGAATCCTTGCTCTATCTGAGCACTTCATGAAAAACTGATCTTATCCAAAGTCGATTGGTAAGTTCCAAATCTGTTAATTTCATTTCGTCGAGTAGATGCTATTGATCCAACACTTGTCATCCAATCCCTATTAAACCTTCAAATAGCATACCAACCGTATCATCTGAGTGATTATCTTGCCATATAAAATCTGCAGAAAGTCAACGACTCACCCCTAAAGCTCCCCATATCTGATCGTACCTCTTCACCACATCGGTCATCAACAAAATATGACCAAGTCTCTCCACACACTCTAAATAAACCCGGTAAACCTGCCATACCTCCATCCTGAACTGACACCTATCAATCTTTAGAAATGGATTATTAGAACATGCATAAATTTCCGGGCAACATATCCATAAGCCATCCCGTCACGACCCAAGTAGCCGTGAGTGGCACCAACACAAATCCCCTAGTAGGCGAACCATCCCTTACCTAATTATCAAACAAATTTAAACAATTGTAAATCGATAACCAGAGTTAAATCATAAAACTGTCTAGTCATGCCATCAATAAGTAAAATTGCAGAAATCTAACTATTACAACCCCAAAGATCCAAAAGTCATCGTACAAGGACTCTAAAATATAATTATCTGAAGAACAGATAACTGTATATAAGCGTAAACAATGTCTGGAATGAAAATAGACATCAACAAGAGAGCTCTTCAGGCGGCATGGCATGGATAGGAGCTCACCCTTGGATCTAGTCGGGAACTAGCCTCACACTAGAGATGAGGTCTGGAAGATGTCTCTGGAACACAATCTGTACTAAAAAAAAGTGCAGCAAGGTAGTATCAGTACAACCACTATGTAACGGTAAATATTATAGGTCGATTAAGATTAGTATCATGCATACGTTCATCAAATTAATAAGATAGGTTGATAGGCACAACAAAACATAACCAAATAATGTCATCAATAGAAAACAGCCAACACAGGGATAAGATAAATCCAGCCATCAATCAATCACCGAATTGATATAAGTTCAGTCATCAGCCAACAACAGAAATAATGAGTCCAGTGCAATGCAATGCAATAATGAAAGTATCTTAACCGTGTACACACATGATAAATGGTATTGGTTTCCCAAGTAGTCATAACCTGCAAGGGACCCATAGTGTCCATGTACCACTCGTTCCGGAACTGACCTCGGATCAAGAGCCCATAACTAGGCCACAACCTCACCCCCAGTCAGATGTGCCTTATATCAATGCCAATGAATACAAGGCACCATCCCACAAGTCATAACAAGACTCAGATAAATTCACTCAACACAACATGAATATACAACCATCTCAATCCACAAGAAGAGTATCTATTGACTCTTTTCTTTTTAAAATGCAACAATTCCATCTCAAGTTTCGGTTAATGAACAAATGGCAACAAGCCCACATAATCAGAATTCATATCAACTAAATCATACTTTCTCCTATCAACTTCATTACATATACAATCAACTAACTAAAGTCTAACTCAAGTAAACCGTAACTTACCTCAAAGACGAACTGGAACAATGCAGTTATTCTGCAATAGCTTTGCCTTTCGCAAACCTTCGGAATGTTCGAAGTCTTGAAATCATAAAGCTAAGTGAGTATTGGATTATATACTCAACAAAATAACAATTGGGAAAAGAGAGCCCAACCATTCCCACCTTTTTCAATGGGTGAAATATCATTAGGTGTGAATTCATCATAAAATCAACCCCAACCATCATACTATTCCAATTCATGGGTTTTCTAATCACTTCATCCCCTTCTATACAGTTTTTAGGCTAAAGTTCCTATTTTTATTAGAACCCTGTCTCAATTTGGAATTTCCTCCATAAGTAATCAATTCTCATCCTAGAAAGTGATACTCTACACTCCTACATGAATAAACAATAATAAAATCAACGACTCATTCATTATCCAAGGGTTTACTATTTCTAGGGTTCCAATGTTTCATTCACCATTAGAAGACCTTAAGCTAGTCATGGAACTTGAGGAAGAATAGGGAATGAACTACGTAGAGATTAGAATTTACCTTCTGTGAGGTGTAAAGCCATAGCCTTAGAAAATCGCCACTTACTGTTCTGGGAAACTATTTTGGTGTTATGTGAGGAAAGGGTTCGAAATATGGAATATAAAATATAGTTTCTGCCTCCCGTCGACCGCTGCAGTTATCGACGTTTTGCTACGGCGGTCCTGCTATAGCGGGAATTGTCCCGTTATGGCGGACCTCATTTAATTTTCCTGCTTCCCGAAGCGGCGACCACCTCTCTGCTACAGCGATATTACTACCATAGCAGTGGTCCATATTGACCAGTAGTTCTGTTTTTTCCATCAGTTTTTCACCCAGAAATCCCAACACCAATCCAAGGCTCTATAGACGCAAACCAAACATGCACATATACATAAAAACACGCTACAAACTCATCCGTGGCTTTGAAATTCCTAACAGAGGTCTAGTTTACTAAGTCACGCCCCCTCCCAATGGACATGAAGACAAATTCCAAACAATGCACAACACAACCAATAGAAGTTTCAGTTTTTAGTTTTCTAACTTTTTGAGTGCCATTAAGCTCATTCATATTCTCGGGAAGGTACTAGCAAGGGTAAAATGGTCAAAGCCCCCATAACGACCTATATACACCCGATATTATAGGAATAATTTTGACCAAGTGCAAAGTGCACAAACCTCATAATGTCACCAACAATTACCTGACTGCTTCCAAAATCTTTACACACTAAATAGTAAGCCTTCATAAGCCTGTGGTGATCCCTTCCATCCTTTCCCATGACTAATCAATCCTGTGCTATCATCCTCGACACCAAAAGCTGAATTTCACCCAACTCATCAACCTACTATTGAGGAGCTATACCTTATGATGTACATCCTTATGTTCCTCAATTCGCACCCGTCACACAAATTCGGTAGAGCTCCATGAAACCTAAGTATATCAAATTCTCCTAATGCTTCTCTCTTAACTCGCTCACAACTCTAAACACTTCGACACAAGGCCTGTGACCTTGTATACCACATCTTCAACCATTGAATCTCTATTTTAATACCTTTTTACGCTTTTAACAGTCCTAATGCATCAACCTTACAATCCATGCACCTTGTGCAATCACTCCTAAATATTTAATTTTTGAAATGCTCACATCTTCTATCCAGTCAGCAACGCTTCAACATAACCTAGCTTCACCTAAAAAATATGACTTTAACTTCAAACTAAAGAGATTTTCAAGATTCCTCTTTATTAATCAACTCTAGCCCATTTATTCAAGAATGCTATGAAATTAACCATCTTGGTGAAACGCAAGTTGTCTCTCTATCAATCCTATCACATTAGTCACCTCAAAATTGTTTCTCACCAAATGCCAATCGCGAAACCCCATGGAACTTCTTCATAACATTGTCACGCCCCAAACCCGACCCTGGACGTAACAACCATCTGATGCTATGAACAATATCGAAAGCACCTTATGAATCAATAGACCTCAAAATATTTTTAATAATATTTCATTAATTATTTCAACACATTATAAATAACTAATTAGATCATCGTCACCATTATAAAATAAAATCAGCTGAAGTCTAATATAATGCATCGTCATAAAATGTAGCAACATCCAATGAGTCAAACAATGACTTTAACAACTACCCCCAAAATTAATGTCTATCTATGGAGCCTCTAAGATGATAAATAAAGCATAGTCTAACTTCGAGATGCAGCCCAAAAACTAAAATCATAACTACGATAGGGGTGTCCCACAAATAACAGCGTGGGCTAACCAAAAAGTTTGGAAGTAACAAGCTGTCACGACCCAGCTAGGGGCCATGACGGGTACCCGTATTAATCTTATTTAGCAATCATTTATCCGATTCATGCTTAATTTATAATAAAATCCATTTTCATTTAGAAACGAAATGCTTTTATGCATACGAGCCCTCAGGCTAGCAAAATAATACACACACACACACACACACACATATATATATATATATATATATACATAATGACCATGCCATAAAACCACGCGACCCACGTCGAGTATCTACGAGCCTCTAAGAGATGACATCTACAACTGTACACAAAAGAATCATCATAGGCACCTCCGGGACAATGGAGGGCTTCCAATCAACTAGCAGCCTCTAAGAATCCGGAGCAAGAGCTCCTCCCTGTCTACCTGTGGGCATGAACACAACGTCCATAGAAAAAGGACGTCAGTACGAATATTGTACTGAGCATGTAAGGTAGGAATGAAATAAACAAACATAATAGAAAGATCATGAGTCATGGGACAAAGATATAACCTGCACATATGTCATAGGCAATCGTATTACTATCATATTTCACATTTTACACAATCATAGTACACATGTTATCATATCCCATACATCATCACGTACGTCGTCATATACATCATCACATCATAATCTGTATCGTTACCCGCATCCGGGTAACCCTCATATGCCGCCCACTAGTGGTGATCATGCCCGGCCCTCTCGGCTCGGTGTAAACATCGCAGCCCGCATTAGCGGTGACATGCCTGGCTATATAGGCGCGGTGGAATCATACGCAGCCCGTATTAGCGGTGACATGCTCGGCCATATAGGCACGGTGGAATCTTATCATCACAACACCAATCATAATACGTCATTATTATACATCTCAAGCCATAGCATCATGTTATAATTTCTTAGTGTTCCATGTATCCCATAGTGTTACAAGTTAGCATTACTTATCATCTTATTGTCATAACCTACAATAGCATTAAGAGCATTCATTAGGCTTTAAGACAACCATACTATGTCGGGGTGACGTAAGGTCGTGAACCCCCGATTGTATTATGGATATTTATGAGTATCATGCCTCGCCTTGAAGGGAAGAAAACATAAGGCGAGTGTTAACAATAATAACATCATTAGCATTGTAGGAACATCATGCCACAATTTCTTGAGTCTCTAGACTCTAGCTCATTGTCATCACTATCATGCCCAAAGGGGATTTTATATATAGAAGGACTCTTAAGCTTCATCTTATAGAAGGATTTGTGGAAAGCTTGAAGGATTCATGCCTTTTGAAAAAAGAGTTCAGCCTCACATACCTTTGTCGTTTAAGAAATTTAGCGTCTGCTTATTCTCCTTCAATGTCACGCCTCTACCTTCCAAAAGAGGATTCGTACGATCGTTAGTTAACCAACTACAAGAACACACTATTATTTCTAGAGAAAATTGGGCAGCACTTCCTTCGTTTATACTACTTTTCCCGTATTCCATATCAACTCCCAATCACCCACAATAACAATCACAATATAGCAAATCACAATTATCATTCATATACAATGGCCATGATCCACCATTTCTCTTCATTTTTCCCCACATTTATGGTTTTGGGTTCGCTATCGGATTTTCCCATGTATCACACTTATCTCATGGTCTTCATGTCATTTGTAACATATTCATACTCACAACACACTAACGTTCATGATTCAATTCAACTACCACTCACTCATGATACTATTCGCTCTTGAATGACCCATTTGCTATGTTCTTCTACAATTCGGGTATCTTAACCTTCCAATACCTTAAACAACATAAAATGGTCATGAAACTTACCTTGGATGATGGTTGAACAAGTATTGAGTGGAGTTTCTCCTCTAGCAACAAAACCCTATCTCACCTCTTTTGGTTTTCTTTGAGGAGGATGAACTTTACTTGGGTTTCACACTCTTGTTTTCATGAACTTGGTGTGGTTGATCTTGATTTTCACTTGGATTCTTGTATTGGAAGAGTTTTGGAAGGTTCTAGAGAGATGTTGGGTCGCGGAGAGAGAAGATGAAATAAAATAAAATGAACTTGGGTCCTTATTTAAAAAATTGAAATCTGACCCGACATCATTATACGGTCCATTATACGGTCCGTATAATCGACCGTAAAACTGCTCCAATGACTACCCTTTTTCTGTGTCAACTTGACGGTACATTATACGGACCGTATAATTTTATACGGTCCGTATAATTGACTGTAAAATCATCCCTTCAGCAACCTCATTCTGCCTCATTCTGTGGCTCTTTTACGGTCCATTATACGGCCGTATAATGTTATACGGTCCGTATAATATACCGTATAACCCATCAGTTCACTGAGTCTTATTCTCGTCATTTCGTTTGATCTCCGATCCTTATGGAACCTTCTTAACAATTATTTAGCACCTCAACACCAGTCTAAAGGACGTTGTCCCTCGTCAAAACACCATATACGTCATACCCTTCATTGGCCTAATCACTGTACGCTAGCGGGGGGGGGGGGGGGGGGGGGGGGGGGGGGGGGGGGGGGAATTTTCAAGGTGTAACACAAGCTCTCCTAGTCGGCATGCGTATCACGAACTTGCTCCTTAACGTTACCTGACACGGCATCAAAAGTAACAATGATATGCCTGAGTACTGGGTACTCAGTGAGTGTTTCCAGTACAATAGTTAATATAACAAAATAATATAACAAGGATCGGTAAAACAGTGTCAATTAAAGCAGTTTGAAATTTAGAGATAGAATAGATCATCAAACTTAATAAAACCATTAATGGAAATCATTTTAGAAGAAATAAATCAACTTTAACTCATTATGTTGTTTGTCACATTTAAATCTTTTCAATCATGAACTCAAGATTATCAACAAGCCACTCACTGGCAACCATAGTATAACGCATGCCAATACAAGACCAAATCAACATAACGAAGTGATAAACATTTAAGGTCCCCTAAACAGCCTAGAAGCACCACATAGGGGTTATCAACCCCCAATGGCTACGCTTCCTCCCGAATAGCTAGGTAAAGACCACACCAGCGTTATAAACCGTCGATGGACACTCTTTCTCCTAAATGGCTGGGCTAACCCAACTAGGATCTATAGTGACTACCCTTTCTCCCGAATAGCTAGGCCAAACACAATCAATAGAAATCATGACATATTAGCTGAATCACAAATCATGGCATGGAAACCGCTAGTTCATTATGAATTTTGTTCATCATCCTGTTAGTAGGGATATACCAATAGAATTAATTTATTTAGAAATCAAGTTCAAATCATTATTCAATTTCAAGTCAACGAAACCCGTTCATGGGGCAAAGCACCTCAAACACCTAAACCATGGAATTCAAGTTTAAAGCATCTCTTATAGGGTTAATTCATGTTCAAAGTTCAAAGCTTTATAATTCAGTTACAATAACCCTTTGATAAGGCAATCATGAATATGTAATACATTCCATGAGGGCTTGTCCCTCACACACATGAAACCTTGCCAAAGAAACTATTTTTAAAGGTTGAAGAGTATGTTCGAAAAAGAGACATACCTCTAATTCCGCTAAAATGCTACCAACGTAATTTCCAAGGTTCAACAATCACTCTATAATAGATTTAGATGAGAAATATTAGAACTTTAATCGCTTCTACGAGTTTTCCTTCAATTTTAGAAACTAGGGCTTTTTCTATGCCTTAAATCTTGTTATTGAATCTCATACGAATCATTCGTGGATTCTATTCTCGTAGTATGCACTACAATAGTCTAAACCTCTTTAGAAGTCTCAGACAAATCAGATGTCTTATCTTTTAGATGAAATTCCACAGGCCCCTTCTTCTCATTTCTTGAGTTTTCAAGAATCTAGGGTTTAGAAGGATGAACCAGTGTCGCATGAGACTAAATTTGGTGTATAATTGACATAGATGGATTCGGAAATCACCTTATGATTTGAGAGAGATCTCTAGGTTTCTTTTCCTCCAAAAAGTCATCCTAAACGAAATGGGGAAAATATAAAGAAGTGGAGAACTTATAAAAATTAGAACCAGAAAATACGGGGCCACGCGCTGGCCACTCATAGCACACTTATCGCGCATAATGGTCCCTGTGTTGGCCATGCGTCATGCCTGTATCTGATTTTCAGAGACATGTTTTTCTCACGTTGGACGCACCGCACCTCGCACATTTTCTGACAGTTCACATTCTCTCAGTAAAATGGAAATAACTCCTAGCACGGTGCTCTGTTTGAGCTCCAGCATATATAGTTAGAAAGGTACTTTGAATACCTACAACTTTTATGTTTTGAATTTTCTCAGATTCCTTACGTAATTAACTAAAAATAGGGTATAAGTGATGGCTACCTCAGACTAATACGAATTTAAGTATTTTTTCAAACCTCGCTATTTGGTTTGACTTCACAACGACTATTTTTTCACTCAAATTCATCTTGAAAGGATTCATATAGTTAAAAATATCACATTAATACTCATTCTACCTATTCACACATAACTCAGATTGACGGGGTGTTACATTATCCTCATCTTAGGATCATTCGTCCTTGAATAAAAGTCAGGGCCTAAGGTTTTCACTAAACTTCCAATTTTCAGAATTTCTAGAGTTATTTTGTATTGAAATCTATCCCATCATAAAACTCTTAATATCCTAACAATAACCATGTGGTACTCACAGGGACTCCCACAACTACTGCAAACAAGCCGAAACATAATTTAAGGAATTCACGCCTTTAGTCTACACTTACGTTAGGATTCGATAACTAGTAGGTTCAACACATACCTAGAATAGGGAATAAGTGAGGATATCTCTTCGTCATGTCCTCCCCGCTTCCCTAGTAACTTCTTCGGTATTATGGTTCGGCCACAAGACTATAACTGAAGCTACATCTTTCATTCTTAACCTCTTAACTTGTTGATCTAAGATTTGCACATTTTCTTCTTCATAAGACAACCCTTCGTTTATTTCAATCTCTTTATGAGTCAAGACATGAGAAGAATCAGGTTTATACAACCGCAACATCGAAATGTGAAATACAGGATGCACCATAGCCATCTCGGACTGTAATTTTTCAACTCGTAAGACACCTTCTCAATTCTTCTCACAATTTCATACTGGCTAATAAAACGAGGGCTAAGCTTATCCTTTCTACCGAACCGTCATGTCCGTGTATGACTTATGTCGATTCTGAGCTGTTTGAGTCATTTCACAATGAGGTTCACCTTCTCGATTGCTTCATGAACTAAATTAGGACCTAATAGCTCTACCTCAGTAGGTTTAAACCACCCAATTGGCGATTTACAGCGCCTCCCATAAAGATCCTCATAAAGAGCCATCTTAATACTTGCATAATAACTATTGTTGTGTGAAAACTCTACAAGAGGTAGATGTTTATCTCAATTACCTTCAAAATCGATCGCACACACTCTTAACATGTCTTCAAGAGTTTGTATAGTTCTCTCTGCCTGCCCATCCGACTGAGGATGGAAGGCAGTGCTCAAGTTCACCCGAGCTCCCAAACTTTCTTAGAACATTGTGAACTACGTATCGCAGTCAAATATGATGGATGTCGGAATCCCATATAATTTAAAAAATTTCTTTAAATATAATTTGGCCTAATGCACCATGGTATACGTTGTCTTCACAGGAAGGGAATGAGCAGACTTGGTGAGTCTGTCCACGATCACCTAAATAGAATCGAACTTAGCCTTTGTGCGAGGTGAACCCACGACAAAGTCCATATTAATAAGCTCCCACTTCCATTAGGGAATCTCAATATTCTGAGCCAAACCACTAGGTCTTTGGTGTTCAGCCTTCACCTGCTGATAGTTCAAACACTTTGCCACAACGTTGGAGATATCTAACTTCATGATCTTTCGCCAAGAGTGTTGTTGAAATATTTATACATCTTGGTGGATCACGGATGCACAGTATATTTGGAACTATGCGCTTCCACCATCAATTCTTGTCGGAGACCATCAACATCAGGGACCCATAAGCGTCCTTGCAATCTTAGGACATCACCATCGGTACCAACGGTGAATGAAGTGTGCTCACCTTTCTCCATTCTGTATCGCAGCTTTACCAAATGCCCATCTTCATATTGCTTCGATTTGTTTCTCTCTACAATGTCAGATCGCGGTTACGTAACTCCCACTAACTCCGCATTTTCAGTCTCATCGAGTCGGACCCCAAGACTAGCAAGTCTTCAAATCTTTCCGTCCATTGGCATTTATTGAGTATGAAAATATGCTAACATATTCATAGATTTTTGGATCAAAGAATCAACAACAACATTTGCCTTACTAGGATTTTACTAGATGTTTAAGTCGTAATCTTTCAACAACTTTAACCATCTTCTCTGCGTGAGATTCAACTCTCGCTGCTTGAAGATATATTGCAAGCTCTTATGATCAGTGAAGACAACACAGTGCTCGCCATACAAGTAGTAACACCAAATCTTTAAAGAGAAGACCACAACAGCCAATTCCAAATCATGAGTCGGATAATTCTTCTCATGCTTCTTCAACAATTGCGAAGCATTGGCAATCACCTTGCCATTCTACATCAACACACAACCCAAACCAATTTTGCAAGAATCACAATAGACTATATAGTCGCCAGAACCTGATGGCGGAGTCAAAACAGGCACTGAAGTCAATCTTACTTCAAGATCTTGAAAGCTCTTCCTGCAGGCTTTGGACAACTGGAGCTTTGCAGCCTTCTAAGTTAATTTCGTCAGTGGTTCGACTATAGATGAGAAACCTTCCACAAACTTTCGATAGTAACTTGGCAAACCTAAGAAGCTACGAATATCCGTAGCACTTGTGGGCCTCGGCCAGTCCTTGACTGTCGTAATTTTTGGAGGATTAACTTTGACACCCTCCCTAGACACTACATGACCCAAAAATTCCACACGACTGTGAAGGTTACGATTGGGTTACGATTGGGCTATTGTAAGAGTGAGGGGTTGTGAGAGTTAATTCCCAGCTTACAATCGGTTGTAATCTGAAGTTGCTCGGTTAGTGGAGTTGAAATCCTACTAGGGTAAGTCGTGGTTTTTAATCCCTTGAGCAAGGACTTTTCGATGTAAAAAATCTCGTGTTATTCTCTTACTGCACTGTCTGAGAGAACTTGTAGCAACCAGGTCTCTCTATATACTTTGTTTGGAGGGCGCGTAGCCTCTATCAATTGGTATCAGAGCCGGTTGTTTCTAAACAGTTAACACCTAGAAAGGATCTCCATCATGGATAGTTCACCAAACCTAGAGAAAAGAGAATCTATCATAAGGCCACCAAGATTCAATAGAGAATATTATGAATGGTGGAAGGAAAAAAGGTAAAACTTTATCATGGCTAAGGATCTAGAGCTGCGGGACATCATTTCTGATGGCCCTTATATTCCTATGAAGATTTGTGAGGTTGGTTCTGTGGCAAGTCCAAAGATTAAGAAAAAACCCAAAGTTGAGACATGGTCCCCCAAAAAGGAAGAAGGTTGGAGTGAGAGGAAGCAGTAAAAATGCATACTTGGATAGTGACTGCTCAAAGCATATAGCTGAAACAATGGATGATTTCGTCTCACTCAAGTCCTATCAAAGAGGTAGTGTGTCTTTTGGAAATAGCAAGAAAGGTCACATTCTTGGTCGTGTCAAAATTGGTAAGACACCCTCCCATGAACTCAAAATGTGTATTATGTGGGTGGTTATGAAAATGCAGTAGAATTTCTATAAGGCACAGAGGAACCAGGTCCCTGCAATACAGAAGAGGCAGCAAAATCTCCATAAGGCATAGAGGAACCTGGTCCCTCCATTACCCCACTCGAAGCTAATCATCGAGTAACTGATGTTTTATCAAGCACTCTCAAGGCTGGACAAATAATTAAAAACTTCCCTGCTGTAACAAAGAAGTAGACGTCAGGCCTCTGAAGATGGTAATGGTGGATCGAACATGAAGGAATCTGGTCCCTCTATCACTCTATTGCTAAAGTTGATTCTACAAGACAGCGGACCAAGTAGCATGCATCTTTACCAAGGCACTAAGCAGGGACCATCTTGAAAGAGATCACTTGGAGTTGGGCTTGTCAACTTGTTGACCTTCCACAAGTTCCCTAAATGATTGGCTATGACGAGAGGATAGGTACATGCTGAAAGTGTTTTTTGGCAACATCTAACTTAGTTCTATACTATTACAGGTATACACGGATGACAATCTCAAGATAATATAAAGATAAGTGACGTTGCATTCCTCAGAGGCTTGGCCTTCATTTTCAAAACCTATTCAGGAACTTGGTTCCTGTGACTCAGGTCAGTAGTCTAATCAGTACTTGTGTATCTTTAAACTGCCTTGAATGCTATGTCATTAAAATGCCTTCCCACCTATAACTTCAAAACTCTATCAAAACCCACTACTTCTTCTCCAAAATCCCCAAATCCATCCGAACCAAACCCTAAGTCGAAGGACCTCCACTCAAGGGGAAAATGTTGATGAACTAAAAAAGGGGGAAACTGATGAGGGAACTGGTTAGATGAAGAGAAAGTGGCACCAGTTAATGTGGTGGATAGTGAAGAAAAGGAAGTGGAAGACACTCCACATAAGATGAAGACAACAGGTATTTGCATTGGGACGTGGTGCTAATGTTACAATTTTTTTTTGTAAAAGGGTTAAGATCCTGTCGCTGAGAATGTAGAGTCAGAGGTGAAGAAAGCTAAGACTCGACATATTAACATTCAAAAGTGTGCAATGGGAGGTGAGGAACCTGGTAACTTTGAGTAACTGAAAGCAGAAAATGCAAAACTGAAGGCACAAGTGAAGGAACTGCAGAGGCACCTGGTTCGTGACTAGCGAACTGCAAATGAGAGAATCGACAAGCTCCTTA
The DNA here is from genome assembly GCF_019175385.1 of Lycium barbarum. Classification (NCBI taxonomy): domain Eukaryota; kingdom Viridiplantae; phylum Streptophyta; class Magnoliopsida; order Solanales; family Solanaceae; genus Lycium; species Lycium barbarum. The sequence continues at coordinate 37,306,041 of NC_083346.1, forward strand.
AGTTGATCCATTGACTTGATCCTTCCTCTTAGAAGTTCATTTCCTTCCCTCTTATCTCCTACCCTACTATCTCCTATCTCATATAACTCCCTGCTTCTAAACCCTTTATGAATGTTTTGATCCCATTCGACTATGGTGCTTATGGTAGTTTAATCATCACATTCTGTATTGCTGGCACTGCTAAATGTTGTTCTGCTAAAATCACATTGAGCATTTTCTCTAATCTATGCAATGTTATTTAACTTGTTTGTTATGAGTATTGCCGATGTTGTGTTGCCCCGAATGGCCATGAGTTAATGTTGCTGAACTTTTTTTTGCTTGTGCTACCATTTTTACTCTTTTCGATGATGCTAAAAAGGGAAAGTATTCCGGGTGGGGGATTGATAGTTGGTTGCTGCTGCTCCTAACATATTGCTATGAGATAGATTTGGGATTGATAGTTGGTTGCTGCTACCAACATGCTGTTATGAGACAGATCTGAATAAGATTGATAATTGGTTGCTGCTACCAACATGTTGTTATGAGATAGATTTGTATTCAGAGGGAGATTGATAGTTGGTTACTGCTACCAACAAACCAGATCTGGCTCTCAGGGGGGACATCATTTGTGAGTTTGTCGTCATAAAAAAAGGGGAAAATGATTGTGACTCCCTCCATGTTTTGATGACTGTCAAACTGTGCAGAACGAGAGAAGGACTCGGGCTTCAATGTGTTTCTCTCCATACATCTCACAGTCTCAAAGAACAAATTAATATATGTGGGAGATACATGTAGAAAGGGGGAAGTGGTCTGTAAGTTGGGCAATTGACGATCTGATCCACAGGGGGAACAAGTGGGATCTTGTTCTCAGGGGAATATCAAGTATATGTTTGTCATCATCAGAAAGGGGAAAATTGATGCGTTATGCTACATAATGATTTGAAAAACCTTACTCAAGGAACCAAAAAATAACTATGCATCTTGCGGTCTGAGCTTCAGCGGGAACAAGTGAGATGGCGGTCTGAGCTTTAGGTTGGAACAATTGAGAAATCTGGTCCTCAGAGGGAATACAAAGTATATTTCTTTGTCATCATCAAAAAGAGGGAAATTGATGAGTTATGATACCTTATGTATTGATGATTTGACAAATCCTAAGGAACCAGATATCTCAGGTGCTACTATGTTGACATGCTCCTTGAAGAAACAGATACAATCAGTCTCACTACACAAGCTGCAGAATATGCTAATATATAAAGGACTAGATATGTTTTCAGAGGGACTAGATGAGATCAGGTTCCCAGCAGGATATGTTCATATATGAAGGACCTGATATCGATTCAGAAGGACCAGATAAGATTAGATCCCCAATTATTGCTTGGTCAACTGTATAATGAAAAGAGACTGACATTACAGTAGAGTAGCAGTAGAGTTGTTGCAGCTCGTTCAAGAATAGATGAGGGACCAGGTTCCTCTAGAGGAGAGACCAGGTCTGTTGACACCTAATTTTTGACCTCCCATAGTTTATTTTAATTACTCAGAGTCCTTGAATAATAAATAAAATGAGCCAGGCATATTTTAGGAATTTAAATTGATAAAGAGATTTTATCATTTAGGAATTAATTGGTATTTTATATTGTTAGAATTAATCAAAGGAAAAACATTTTTGAATAATTATTTACTTAATGGCTAAATTGTTAAAATTCAAATTGACAAATGATTTATCCCCTCTAAATCCAAGTAATTTGAGTAATTAAGGGAATTGACCGCTTTACCCCTCAATGTTTAATTCTTTGTGTTTGTATAATTGTTTGAAATTAATAAATTGTTTTAGTGTTTAATTAGATTAATTAATCAATTAGAGGGTCGTTATGGCAAATTAGTTTAATTACTAATTGTTTACATTATGGCCACATTTGGATTAACCAATTCATGGTTTAAGACAAATAGGGTCATTTTACAAAATTAGCCTCTAAGGGGCCTTGACTGAAATGACCAAATCCATTGGCAAATCAATTTAGGTCATTAGTGCAAATTCAGCTTAACTGGTTAATTAGGACAAATAGGGCCACAATTGAAATAGTTAATTAGATTAAGATTAACTAAGGACATTATTGCAATTAGTTAAGAAGAGGGTCATGATTGCAATCCTCAATTAGATTAAATCAATAAAGGCTGTATTTGTAAAGATAAGCCCATTTACATAATTACCCGATTTTAAATCAATTAATCAGAATTATGTCTTAATTAGGTTATAGTTGGAATAGTATGGTTAATAATCAACCATTTTAAACTTTACTTGCTTATTCAATTTACCCACCTTACCCTTTATACGCGTATATATATATAGACACACACACACACACATACGTGAAAGGGCCATCCTCATTTCTTTGTAACTCGGATCGAGCCCAGTCCAAAAATAGACCAAGACCCAGCCCAAGTCCGTTTAGCGTTAGGGATTAATACCTCCCCTTAACATTTCATTTCATGCCAAACACCCCTCTCTTAACTCTACTCTCTCCGTTCCCCTTTACCCCAAACCCTAGACGCGCCGTCCCTTCCCCCCTTTCCCTCTCTCCTCGTTGGATTGCCGGATGGCATTAATACAGACGGGTCAGACCTGTATCAACTTCTTCATAACCATTTGAGTGAAACAATTAATGCTTCTACTTCGAATATGCTTCTCTCACACCAAACACGGTAATAACCCTTCTCTTTTTACCTTTTCTTTTAAATTTTGAGTCAAACATGCGATTCTCAAAATTTGTATTGTGTTTATATTTACGCGAACCTCATTGGTCAGGAGTGAATCGGTCGGATCGAAGAAAACCAGACTCAAATCAAGCCATTCATTGTTGATATAGGTTAATCTATGTCACGACTCAGCTAGGGGCCGTGACGGGTACCCGGGGCTAACCACCGAGCACCGTTCATACTACTACTCATCATGCTCATTAACTACTCCTTTATCGATTTTATACTCAAATCAGAAGAAAGTCATGCTTCGTTTGTAAACATAAATAGTTTCATATACATAAGCCCTTTAGGCTATCAAAACAATATATACAATTATACCATAGTAACCCTATCAGACCACATAAGCCACACTGTGTATCTACGAGCCTCTACTGAAGTACAGAATGCATAGACGGGATAGGACCCCGTCGAGCCCAACATATTCAAATATACACAAAAGGATAATCGAGCACCTCCGGAACAAAGGAGTGCTTTCAATCAGCTAACAGCTCCTACGAGTCTAGATCAAGCTCGCCTCCCTGTCTACCTGTGGGCATGAACACAGCGTCCAAAGAAAACGAACGTCAGTACGACCATTGTACTGAGTATGTAAGGCAAGAATGAAATAATTATAATAGAAGGATCATAGGCCATAAGGTAAGGATATAACTTGCATGAGTATCGTAGACAAATACACTTCTTACATATATCATATTTTACATAATTATAGCACGTATGTCATCATACCACATATATCATCACATCATAATCCTCATCGTTAACCCGCGTCCGGGTAACCATCATATGCCTCCCACTAGTGGTGATCATGTCCGGCCCTCTAGGCTCGGTGTAACATCGCAGCCCGCCTTAGCGGTGACATGCTCGGCCATCTAGGCACGGTGGAACCATATGCAGCCCGCCTTAGCGGTGACATTCCTGGCCATTCTGGCGCGGTGGAATTTCATCATCACATAATCAATCATTACCCATCACTATTGCACATGTCATGAACGTATCATAATCTTATTATAACTTGGCATATTATAAGCTAGCATTTTTGATCATCTTATAGACATACCATGACTTTACATCATTTTACATTTAACATTAGGAGCATACATCAGACTTTGAAGACAACCATGGCTATGTCGGGGTGACGTAAGGTCGTAAACCCCCGATTATATTATGAACATTTATGAGCACTTTGCCTCACCTTGAAGGAAATAGTGCATAAGGTGAGTGTTAACAATAATGACATCATCAGCGTTATGGGATCATCATACCATGAACTATCGAATCTCTATACTTTAACTCATTATTATCATTAACATGCTCGTATGTAATTTAGTATATTTAAGAACTCATAAGTTCCATCATAGAGGAGGATCATGGAAAGCTTGAAAGATTCATGCCTTTGAAGGATGGGATAAGCCTTACATACCTTTGACGTTTAACTAAGCTATCGCTTGCGTGTTTTCCTTCGATATCACGTTTCTACCTTCAAGAGAGAATTCACACTAACGTTAGTTAATCCGACTATAAGAACGCACTACTGTTTCTAGGGAAAATTGGGAAGCACGTCCTTTGTTTATACTAATTTTCCCATAGTCTATGTCAACTCCCAAACGCTCACAACAACATTCACAATATTGCAATCAACAATCATCATTTATATACATTGACCACAATTCACCATTTCTCTTCAATTTCTCCACACTTATGGTTATAGCTTACTATCACGTTTTCTCATGTATCACACTTATTTCATGGGTTAAATGCCATTTATGACGTATTCATAATTACAACACCCCAACATTTATGATTCAATCCAACTACCATCAAAATATGACACTATTCACTCATTAATGACCCATTTCCTATGTCTTTCTACAATACAAGTATCTTAACCTTCCAATACCTTAAACAACATGGTTTAGTCATGAAACTTACCTTAGATGATGGTTGAAAAAGTCTTGAGTGGATTTTCTCCTCTAGCACCAAAACCCTACTTCACTCCTTTTGGGTTTTCTTGAGAGAGATGAACTTTAGCTAGATTTCATACACTTTGTCTCATGGATTTGGTGTTATTGATCATGGATTTCCTTTGATTTCCTTGTGGATGAGTGGTGGAGAATATTATAGAGGGTTCTTGTCTTGTGGAATGGAGGATGAAATGAAAATGAAATAAAAAGGGTCCCTTATATTAATCTTCAAAAGCTGGCCGGACCACTTTATACGGACCAACATACGGTCCGTATAATTTTTACTGACCATATGTTGCGACCGTATGTTTGGTCCAGAATGTCATCCTCCTCTTGGCCAATTATACGGTCCAACATACGGCCAGTATAATTTATACGGACCGTATGTTTGGCCGTATAATGCCAACTGAAGCGATTTCATTTTTTGTCGGCTTGTTTGATCTCCGATCCTTATGGAATCTTCTTGACACTTGTTTAGCACCTCAATACCAATTTAAGAGACGTTATTACTTGTCTCCCCGACATCATTATGCCCTCATTGGCTCGTCGTCCATAATTCCTACCCGATACATAACATATCCCTTACTTCCTTCGCCAAACTTCTTTCTTTGCGTCTATCGTCTTCAAGTCTCGATTAAGATCATCAAATGCCATCTCTTACGTATCGAATCATCGGGTATGTCAAGCCCTTCGCTATCTTATTCACTATACACTAACGGGGAAAATTTCCAAGGTGTAACAATCTATACCGTAGGTTTTGTTTACAAAGGTTAATGTATGAAGAAATTTGTTTGTACCACATCGATACTCTTAAGTTTCTTTACAATTTTGGGGTTCTATAAATAGAACCCCAAAACTCCATGTTAAAAGAAGACGGATGCGAAAAGCCCCAAATTTTAAGTAATAAAACTTGAGATTAAGGCTTTCCTTGTCAAAATTTTAAACTTAGCTTTCAAGAGTTTTGTTCTCTAGTTTCAAAATTTTAATTTCTCTTTGGTGTGTGTGTGTGTGTCTGATCTTGATTTTGGAAGTACAAAGAAGGATCCAAGTCCATTCTTGCTCCGGTTGCACCCCAAAAAGTTAATTTTTTATCTTGTCATTGCTTTTACTTTAATTTCTTGCTTAGTTTAAAAAATAGTTTAATCGTGTGCTGTTTAGTCTGATATTGTGTTGATGATGTGGGTTAGTCATGTTGTTAGTTTGATGCAATGAAGTGTTCTGTGTTTTTTTTAAGATGCTAACACAACTGTGTTTTTCTTATTTCCATATTATATTTTGTTCAAATGATCAACGTAGAATGGTGTATCTGTACTTAATGGTGTAGCTTAAGGCTAGGTTGGTTGTCTGTTGTTCTTGAAGGATTGATTCAAGTTTATTATTTATGGTCAGTATATGTTAACTTGTTCTTTTGTTTTGCTTATTAAAACCATGATCACATAGGGTAAGATAAAAGTAAGATGATCAAGAGGTTTTTGGACTAAGTTAAACAAAGAAAAAGAAAAAGGAAGGCTGAAGCTAATGCTTAAAGTCCTGTTTTGCTTAAAATAATTTGAAGTGATGGGTTAATTGATGTGTGAAATCATGACATAGTCTAAACCAAGATCGGTAAACATTATAAATGTCAAGTATTTTCAGGACAAGATGTTTGTTAGTTAAAATGAGGATTAACTTAGCTGCTTGGGATTCTGGATATGCAATATCTTTCCAAATCTTTCTGCTTTGAATATATGATTTAAAGAAGCTCTTTTAGGATCTGTTTGTACTACAAACTTGATTGATGTAACCTTGTTTTTAAAAGACTGTCCATCATCACCTTGGATTATTGAACTAAGTGTATATTGAACCTGTTTGATAACTTGCTGGCAAGTCTGTAATGGTATTTTACTAGGAGTATGTTGTTGTTTATCTTATCTGTCAGATCCCTATCTTACCAAAACTGTCTTGGCTTGTTTTGTTCCTGTTAAAATCAACTTTAAATAGAATGTGATGGCCTATGCGAACTCTGTTATGGCCAAAGGATTAAAAACAATTTCATGACTAAATTTCTAGGCTAAGCTAACCTTAAGGCCAATTTGTTGTTACTGACTAGGAATTTGACTTGGTTGGAAGATAAGGAGATCAAGACACCTGCGAGCACATGCTAAACCATAAGTCACTTGGCCTGGTAAGCCTTTTAAAGGCATCTTAGGATGAGGATTGAGAAGTGTCAAGAATAACTTGGTTCATAGTATCTTTCCCCTAAATAAAAGGTGCCATGGCATGCCTTTGGATCTATGGGATGTGTGTTTGGTCATGTCCATGCCTTTGGACTGCTATTTTTGTTATTGGATCAAAGGTTGTAATAAAATGAACTTGCTAAGTGATAAAATATGGCTAGCACAGTTAAAGGAGAGGAACTGCCCACCTAGGATCACCGATTCCCGGAATAAGGAAAAGTATTGTTTGGGTTGAAATCTGAAAAGTCTTACTTTAAAATAAAATGTTGAGCCTAAGGCATTTGATCTATTTTGAATACCTTGTGTTATCCATCTTCTTTAAAATCTGGTTGAAACTGGGTATCGCAGTTGTTTCTTTTGTTGAAACTGGATGTCGCAGTTGTTTCTTTTCTTTCTTTCATCTCACCTAGGTCTTAGTGTATATGTATCTTGCGTATCTTTTCTATAAACTTTCTCCTATGCCATTCAGTTTAACTGAAGCCTAAAGGGGTCATCCCTGTACTGTCTACAGTCTCTTGAACTTGTTAAAATCCTATCTTGTTAGTGGTGTATCTGCTTGTTTAACTGTAAGCTTCATACTCTCTATTTTCTATTGATATGATGAGCTCTTTGCCATGACTTTTGTTTTCTCCTTGTTTGGGTTTGACTCATTGAGTGAATATTCGCCTTCCATTTGATATTGTCCAGAATTGTGAGTAGTTGAGAAGCATAAGTTGACTCCCTGTGTTTGCCATTTGATAATTGCTTACCTATGTGTTTGACTTGAGTAGTTTGAATTTAAGTATGCCTTAGTTTAGGATTGATATTGTTGTCTAAAGTTGGAAAGATGATAGGAGATTGATAACTAAAACAAGTGTAAAGTTTAGGTTGAGTATACACATATATCTATGTAGTGATATACATAGATACTGGTGAAACAAGTAGGGATGGCACATCACCTGCGTATATAAGCGGTATACCATATGTGTTATATCCCGCATTTTTCGCGTTCGGATAATTTAAGATAATTGCGGGAGGTTAAGAGCAAGACTATATTTTTGATCTTGTTTGGTGCATAAGTTGCTTATGAAAATTTTGAAGTGAGAATATTGAGGAAGGTCAAGGGTAAAAAGAGAATTTCACAAAAGGGGTTCATGAAGGTTCCAAAAAGGGCATATTGGCCATGTGATGGAAATATATGGGACAAAGTGTACATGGCAAGATTAGGAGTCATCTTTTATTTTTAAGGAAATTTCAAGAAAAAAGAAGAAAAGTCTAGAGAAAAAAAAAAGAAAGAAAGAAGGAGGGGCATGTGCCCCTCACATGCTTGTAAAGCATATATATATATATGAGAGAGGTGGTCATATTAATTGAAGAAATGGAACAAAAAAAAATGAAGAGAGAGGAGAGCAAAGGGGTTTCGGCCATGGCCCCAAAAAATTAGGCCATGGAGATTTTGTTCCAAAAATTTATTTCTTCATGTATTCCTACTAATTTGAAGGCCCTCTTCAACATGGTATAATTGTTGAGGCAAGAGAATCACTCTTTGTTGCAAACTTACAACCTTAGCTAAGTGAAGGGTTAAAGGAAAAAGGTAAGAATTCATCCTCTTTTATATGTTATGGATGTTTGTGTATGTTGTTGTATGTGGAAATGAATGGAATTCATGGAAATATGGAAGTTGTGAATGTGGCCGAGTGTGCATGGCATTGGCCGTGTGTGTGTGTGTGATGTTGTGCTAGAAGATTGAATTAAATTTATGTGGTGTGTTGCTTGTTGTTGTAATGTATGGAAATAGATGAAAACTTCATGGAAATATGTATGTTGTTGTGGTGGCCGAATAAGGGTGGTGATGGTAAGATAAGATGAATAAATTTTATTTAGTGTTTTGATTGTTGTTGTGTGGATTCTATGATGGAAATGAAAGTTTAATGATTTAAATTGAGGTTGGAATCGTTGGTAGGTTGTGGGAGAAGATAATGTGATTTTCATATAGTTCTTGTGTTATCGTGGTTAATGTTGTCAATGTGTGGGATGTTGATGTAGTTTATAAATTTGGAAGAAAGAAATGTGTTGTCATTGTTCTTGTTGAGTTTGGAAGATTGTAAGTTGGGTTGTTATGATTGAATTTGGAAGAAGAAATTAAGTTGTTATTGTTCTTGTTGAAATTGGAAGGTGTTGGATGGAGTAGTATGTTGATTAAATTGTTTTGAATTGAATTGAATTGAATTGAATTGAATATCGAAGTGTTGCTAGAATAATTGCTAGTATTGTTGTTGGTTTGGCCGAGTTGAATTCTCGGGTTTGTTGTTGATGATTTGAGCCGAGATAGATTCTTGGGGATGACCCATTTACAGGGGAGATGCTGCCGAAATTTCGGCAGGTCATAAGTGAATTTAATTGAGATACTAAGAAAGGTGTGTGTGGCAATGAATCTAATGATTGCGTCGATCTTCTTGAATGTAGACTAACGAGTTGGACGAATAAGCGTAGCTAGTAAGGCGCGGCACAGGTATGTTAAGGCTCGTCCTTCTTCTTTCAAGGCATGATCCGATGTTATGATTTCATAAGTATTTCCATAATTCCCTTGTTTCCAAAAGTTAGACGTTTTATGACTCTAAGGCATGATTCTTTTCTTGATAAATCGTAAATGTTTTTCTAAAAAGTCTATACTTTTCCAAAACAAAGGTTTATGATTTTATACGCTTTTATGACTATAATGACGGACACGTTTTCATAATGACAACGATGATGTCAAAGAAGAGAACATGTTTATGATGATTATGCGATTATTTCTTAAAGGTTCCAAATGTATGTGAATTGATGCCTTATGAGATGATAATTTTATTTTATGTACTCCTAACGCTATTCTTTATTGATAGTCTCGCCTTATAATACTAGTCCCTTCAAGGCGAGACACGACGATCCTGACTGTCCATAATGTAATCAGAGGATTACCGACCTTACGTCACTCCGATGGATACATGACTTTCTTGGGCTCTCATGCATGCTGTACAGATGATATATTATTTATATGTATATGTATATGTATATGGGGAAGTACGGGGAAAGGGGAGGCGCTATAGACGCATAGCCACCTGATCAGTTGGAGTATGATATTGTCCCGGACGCGGGGCATATGTGGTTAAATAGATCGGCTGCCGACGCCTCGGCAATATGATCAGAACTATTTTCTATATTATATGATATATGTATATGTATATGGGGAAGATGGGATAAGGGCAGAGCGTTATATACGCGTATCCACCTGATCAGTTGGTGTTATATGACATGATATCATCCAGGACGCGGGATGCCCGGCCGTGGCACATATGTGGTTAAATGAATCGGAGCTGACGCCTCGGAAATATGATATGTTCTATTTTCTATATATATATATGAAAAAGAAATGTTTTCAAGAAAGTAAGGTATGATATGTATATGAATCGGGCTGCACGTTCCGCAGCATTAAGCATGCATGGCATCCGCCCTCAGAGGCACTCACATGTACAGGTTACTCTCTTATCTTATGATATGTTCTATATTTCCATGCAGTTAATATACATACGCTCATCCCTTACTATGTTACTATTCATGCCTTACATACTGAGTACATTACTCGTACTGACCCCTCTTCTTCGGGGGCTGCGTTTCATGCCGCGCAGGTACACCTAGACGAGCAGAAGCTAGTATAAAAGAGGTTCCAGCGAAGTTGGTAGACCCCACTTGTTCCTGGGAATGCTGCCGATGTCAGAGCCTGTATGCTAGGATTTCTGGACTGACGTTAGAGACTTTGCAGACAGAGTCGTGGGTATTGGGAGTCAGTCTGTCAGCGGCTCCATCAACCGACGTGTCTTTATGTGTATACTATAGAGTTTCATATAATTACATATTTTGAGATTAACAGAAAGGAAGTTTGTGAAAGTCTTATTATGTACTTCATGATTATGTTGTTTAGAGTCTAGAAAGATTAAGTATGAGATAAGTGTCAGCGGGTTCGCTCGGCTCCGAATATGGGGTCGGGTGCCCATCACACCCTAGTAAGGTCGGGGTGTGACAATATGTATATGAGGATATTTTGGCATAATTAAGTACGTATAAGGGAGTAGAATACTCTTTGGCTTGAATACTTGTCAAAATCCAGAATTTGGAAGGTGTTTGGGCCTGGCCCATTCCAGTAGTGCCAAAACAGGTCCCAACCTTAGTCTGAAAAACAAAAAACAAATAGGGCTCAGGCAGATTGTTATTTACATTCATTTTGGGCCTCCAGACCCAATAATTGTAATATGTGTTTGTATATATAATATGCTTCTTTCCTTTTCTTCTATACGTTGTGTGTATACATTAATGATAATGTCACGACCCAACTAGTGGGCAATGACGGGTACTCGGAGCTGACTACCGAGCACCACTCATCATGCTCTCTATCATACTCAACCTGGACATATATCAACCTCGACGCAAGACTTATCATAAAACAATCTCAAATATCTCCCAAAACATATATATATATATATATATATATATATATATACACACACACACACATATAAGTCCACAAGGCTACAAAAATGATGTACAGAGTATACAATGAGGAGGTCACATAGTAGCTACAACCCACACATAAGTATCTACAAGCCTCTAATTAAAGTACTGAAATCATGAGGGCGGGACAGGACCTCGCCATGCCCTAATATATACACAAAAGAATATACCAAGAAATGGCGACTCCAAAATAGTGGAGTGCTCCTGCAAATCTGTTGAGTAGGCTCCTAAGCGTCTGCACCATCTCCCGGTCTACCTGTGGGCATGAGCACAGCGTCCAAAAAAGAAAAGGACGTCAGTACGAACAATTTACTGAGTATATAAGGCATGTAAATCAACATAATAAGTAAATAAGAGAACATGAGCTGAAGAGATAACCTGTGACTGACTGCCTCTTAAGGCGGAATCATACATGCTAACAAGAAACATCATATCATGCATACATATATATAAACTGCCCGACCATATAGGTACGGTGTGATCATCATTAGCCCTCCTCCGGGCCTCCCGCGTCCGGGGTAAACATCTCAAGCCGCCCACTAGTGGTGTCTGCCCATGCCATATAGACATGGTGTAATCATCATCATAGCTGCCCACTACGCCTGTCGTAGTGGTGACTGCCCGGCCATTTAGGCACGATGTAATCATACATATACATAACATAATGCATGCATAAGAGCTCAGGAAAATCAATAACTCTATCGGAGTGACGTAAGGCCGGTAACCTCCGATTATGTTATGAAATAGTCTGGATCGTCATGTCTCACCTTAGAGGAACTAGGGATATGGGGTGAGACTAACAACAATGAACAATCATCACGGAAAAACATAGAATAAGATCATAAACCTTATAAAAACATCAATTCATGAACTTTGGAATCTTTAGATTTAGAACCATCAACCTCATCATTATCATAAAACATATCTCATCTTTATCTGTTACACCTCGTAGCTTGGCACGTTGAGATTCGCTAGGTGGTAGTCATACTATTGCGGGCACGGGGTTATAGTTAAGGATGTATAAAGTTATATATGTTCATCCTATAATCATCAGGGTTAAGTTCATATAATAGGTCATGGAAGGGTTGGAGGACAAGAAAATCAGAAAGTTAAGGTAGGGCTCACATGCCAGGGTTTTATAAAGGACATATGAAAAGTAATATGAGTAGTACATGGGAAGTTGATCAAGTCTTAAGAAGGACCCTTAGGAAAAATATGGGCATAAGCCCTCCAAAAGGATAATTTAAGGAGATGTTTTCGGATGATCTAACTTGAAGAGGCCAAAACGCCATTATAAGTTTAGATTTTGGAAACAAACCCGAAATTAAAGTTGTAGATAATTGAAATAGCTTTCCAACCACAGGTCGTGGGCCCTCATACGAAACCAGGATCACACGTTATGCGCATTTTAAGATCGGCTGTCAGGGTAGGAAATTAACCCTGCTTGAACGCGCCAGAAGGTGGCGTGAACGCGCAGGGCAAGTCCCTGCAACTCAGCGCGAATGCACCACGTGGCAGCGCGAACGCGCTGAGTAAAGCTTAAGTCAGTCCAGGCAGAACCTGGACCGTTATAAAAAAGGGGTCACCCCCTATTCCTCAGCCAAAACACCCCAAATCCTCTCTAATCTTCTGGAAATTTCCCCAAACTTCCCACACCCACTTTTAAGCCAAAAACAGGTATAATTACCGAATTCTGGTCCGGATAGCTTATAGTTGCGATTACAAAATCGTATAGCGGCGCGTTGTGTCCTAAGCTTAAGGTGGAGAAGTGAAGATACAACAATATTAACGGGGGAAAGGTATGAATCTTCTATTATTAATATGAATCTTGGTCCCTTTACGAAGATAGAGGTGTTTAATAGTTATAAAATAATTCGGTTGATGGAAATATGGGAACACCATATGGGATGTTTATGAAATATTTTGGGTGTTGAGAATATTATGGTTGATGTTGGTATTGTTATTGTTGTTGTTGGTTGTTGAATTGGGATTTCGGGTTAGGCATATAAACAGGGGAGATGCTGCTCGATTTTCGGCAGGATATGAAATAGTTTGATTTGAAAACTTAGGGAAAGTATGTGATAATGAGTCTAACATTAGTGTGAATCCTCTCAAATGTAGATTTATGAGCTCGGACGGATAAGCGTAGCTAATAGGATGTTGAGCAGGTATGTTAAGGCTCGTCCCTTTCTTTCCAAGGCATGATTCCTATGTTATGATTTCATAAATGTTTCCATAACCTCTTTGTTTTCAAAAGATAGAAGTTTATGATTCCAAGGCATGATTCCTTTCCCGACAATCCATAAATGTTTTCCAAAATGCCCGTATTTTCCAAACTAGAGATTTATGATTCTGTGAGCTCTTATGATAACAGCGATGAACATATTTTTACAATGATAATGTTGATGTCAAAGGTGAAAATATTTTTTATGATGATGATGATTTCATGTTTAAAAGTTCCAAGCTTATGATTTCAATGTGAATATGAGAATGTTGAGTTATTTTATGATTTTCTCAATTTTATTCATTGTTGTTGCTTTCACCTTATAATAATTGTTCTTTCAAGGTGATATAAAGTGATGATGATTAGTCAATAATATAATCGGAGGTTACCGACCTTACGTCACTCCGATAGAGTCGTAGCTTTTATTTGGGCTCTCATGCATGCTACTTATATTATATATGCTTATATGTATCTATATGATTTTATGGGGAAAGGAAAAAGGGAGAGGCGTTATACACGCATAGCCACCTGATCAGCTAGTATATTATGATATCGTCCCGGACGCGGATGCACGGACGCGGGATATATGATTAAATGGATCGGGCCATTCGTTCCTCAACACTATATATATATATATATATTATATTTATGGATCGGGCCGTTCGTTCCACTACAAAATGATATGATTTTGGATCGGGCTGCACGTTCCGCAACAATTCTATTTTATGTATACGTGTACGAGAAATATTTTTATGAAAAGAAAGAGGCAATCAGATGTACAAGTTACTCCCTTATCTTATGTTATGCCATGTATTCTTCATTATGTTGCTATTCATGCCTTGCATACTCAGTACTCTGCTCGTACTGACGTCCTTTCTTTTATGGACGCTGCGTTCATGCCCGCAGGTAGACAGGTAGAAGCATCCGATCCTTAGGAGATCTGTTAGTGACATCTTGGGAGAGCTCCAGTTGTTCCGGGGCTACAGCTTATTGGTACTGTTCTTGTACATATTTGGGCATGGTGAAATCCTGCCCCGTCCTCGTGGATTTATGTATCTTATTAAGAGGCTCATAGACAGACGTACGTGGATAGTTGTTTCGTATCTTCGTTCGTCCTTTTTGTTGTATAATATTTTGGTAATGCTTATTGGCATATGCTTGCGGATATAGCTATTGATGACTATATTGAGTAAAATATGTATAAATTGTCCATATGGCCCAATTAGTAGTGAAAATGGAATGTTAGACCAGAGGTGCTCGGTAAGCTAGTACCGGGTACCCGTCATGGCCTTTAGCTGGTCGTGCCAATATCTCATAAGAAGCTCTTAAGAATCCTTAACTTCCATCTTTTGGGATGCAATAAGGTTATACCTTTATGTCTCCTTAACTTTATCAACTAGACGCTTTCCCTCCAAGCTCACGACTCTACATTCAAGAGAATTGTGCTAAGGTTAGATCATTAGATGCACGCTTAAGTCTAGGCTAGAACGACTAAGGACTAACGAAAATTGGGCAACACCTCCTTTGTTTCTACAACTTTCCCCATACAATGAACAACTCCTAAACATCATTGACAACACCCATAATATCATAATCAATAATATTTACCAAGTTAAGCATTATCCAATTCTCAAAATTCCCTTTCAAGGTCATCTACAACCATAAATACCACACAACGTCATACTCATTCATATATAATACTTCTTCAACATTCTTAATGTCATTCATAACAATATTATACTCTTAGCATATCAAGAGCTATGATTAATGTCAAGTTCTATTCAAGTATACCACTATTTCCACATTTAAGCTTCATATTCTATTTTCTCTCTTAATCCAAGTCATGCAACCCCTCAATACTCTTAATAAGGTGTAATGAACATGAAAATCACCTTTGATGATGTAGGAATGGACTTTGGATGAAAACACTTCACTTGGAGAAAAATTCAACTTCAACACCAAAGAGATTCTTGGTTTCCACAAATCCTAGAGAGCATCCTTGCACTTGATTCTACTAATTTTTGGTATTTAATCTTTGATTTACCTTGAGTTTATGCTAGAGAAGTGTATGGAATATTTTAGGGCTTTCAAGGCTGTTGGAGAGGGTAAAATCTGAAAAATGAGAGCAGGGATCGTCTATTTATAGCTAGAACTAGAAAAATCTAGAGAGGAGGTTTGACGGCCGGCTTGACGGTCCCGTCAACGTATCGATGGTCCGTCCACTTGACCCATCGAATTGCGCCTGCAAATCTCATTCTGCAGAAACATGTTGATGATGCACAGGGACGGTCCGTCGACACTGACTGGTGTCTGCAGAATTCCATGGTTCAGTTCAAATTTCGTCGATTGATTCGTTCAACTTCTAACTCCATAATTTACCCAGAATACCTACTGATACATTTGTACATGGATTACAACACTTTATGTCCCCAAACTCGGGCACGGGTCTCCATTCTCAAGACATAATCAACTAGGAAATCATTAGTTCTACTATAACGAAGACGAGGGGCGTAACAAATAAGATCAGCGTGTACATTTTCTATCCGGGTTTCCTTTGTTTTCTCTCCCTCCTCCTCTGGATGGCCATTTGGACTGAGACAAAACCTATTTGTTGAGCCAAAGGCCCAATAGGTGTTTCTTTCATGATGCGGTCGAGTCCGATGAAAGGAAAAAGGAAGCAAGTATTATAAATATATAGATGGCCTATCCATGGGTGAAAATGGCCAATTCGGGGTTTGGTACACCCTAAATCTATCTTTCTCTTTATCTGTTTTGATGTCATATTATTTGTTTTAAGTAAACGTTGTGTGTAAACAGCTTGTAAAAACTCACATGATATTGGAATCAATTATGGTTTGAACTAGTCGTCTTAGGGTAACGGTGCTTACGCCGTTTAGTAGACCTCTAAGTCCCCAAACTATTTTCGAATGGTTTTTAAGACTTGAAAAATAATCAAACGAGTTAAAAAAATAACCAAAAGATTTCAAAAAGAATCCATGGTCCCGACTTTCTTTTCTAGACGAACTAAGTTGGATTTTATAAAAAAGAAAATAATAATAATAATAATAATAATAATAATAATAATAATAATAATAATAAAGGCTGGATTTGGAAAAGGATTAATGTGGAATCATTTTTGGTCAAATAAAACTAGATTTTAGGAGTCAAAGCCCACCATAACTTGCATTTTTAGAGCCAAGTCCTAATAATAAAATTGATAAAGTTTGGGCCAAAAGCCCACTAAGTTTTCCTCCAGAAATACTAATTGATGGACCCAGCCCAAATGGAATTTTCAAAAGATGGGATAACAGGCCTTGGCTGAAGCCCAAAAAAATTGGAAATTCATTTATGAAGTCACGATTTAGCCCAAACCCAATTGAAGAATAAATTTTGTTTCTTCTTTACACACTTGTCTGAAAAATGCCGAATAAACAAAGTTAGACTATTTCGTTAGTTTAAAACGATTTAAAAAATAGAAGTTGGAATACATTCGTGGTTATGAAGGTTTTAAGGGAGACGTTCTAACTTATTGTAAGTTGACCCGAGACCAAGTGTGGATTAAGCATGAACAAAGAGGATATATAATTACCTCTGTATACATTGCAAAAATAAAAAATAAAAACATTTGTATTCTTTCTTTACCAATAAAATATATACTATCCTTTTACGTAAAAGGAGTTTACTCTTATCTGGATATTATAAATCCGAACCTAAAGTACACATATATAAGAGGAATATATTCAATTTTTCAAAATCAAATGATATGAAACAAATGATAGTATTTTTAAATGCGGAAATTAAACACTTAATAAGTAGTTCATGCTAATACTCCTACATTAGAATTAGGAAGTCAACCGTATAGTACGGATCCTTAATACTAGGGTGTCTAACACCTTCCCTAAGGGATAACCCGAACTCTTACCTAGAACTTTGGCTTACAAAGGTTTTTCATGGTATTTGAATAAACCCTTCACCACTAGTTTTCCTAAGTTCCTAAAATTAGGTGATGACTCTTTTAAAACAAACCCAAATATTTCTTTTGGAACTGTTAAGAGGCGGGGTTAGTTGGTGGTCGTCCAATAGCCCTAACAGTTCAGCCTGAATTGTCTGCTCATGTTCCCTGTCTTTTGTGAAAAGCCCACTATAGTGAAAACTAGGATAGAGCTAAGCCAAATCCCTACTGAACTAGAGCATTAATACTTAGATGAGCCTTGGGTATCTCAGACCTACCTAAGGCTCGTTAAGAGAGACTACCTTGTGTTCGGACGGTTTATGACCCGAAAATATCGCATTTCATTTATATGCTATGTGGAAACATGTTAGCGCCTATGTGATGAACCATTGATCCTATGGGGATAGGGGAAATATTAACTGTGTTTTGTTTTGTAGATGGAATGTAGAATCCGTTTCGACATAGTTATCGAGGCTCTAGACTTATTGAGAGCTTGGTGGGAATGGTTAGGTGATGCTCATCGAAGGACAATTAGCTACACTCTAGGTCATCTACCCTCTATCATGACAATGAAGGGTCGCCCAGAGCTAATAGAGGTATTAGCCGGATATTGGGACGACAAGAAAATGTTATTCCATTTTGGTAATATTGAGATGACTCCGACCCTAGTGGAAATTAGGGATGCCATAGACAGCAATGGAGCCTGTCTAAGGAGGCGACACAAGCCAAATCACAATCCATTATTCCCACAAAGGCCCCCGTCGACCAAATCATGAAGTTTCTTGCCTTAACTAAGGTGCCCTGGGCACAAGGACCCACTGTAGCCTTTAGGGATCTATACCGGAGGTTCGGGGAGGTCACTGGGTAAAACCTATATCAGAGAGAGTTCAGGAGTAGAGAAAAATAGGAAGCTGGTAGACCTTTGGCATTTTCCATAGCCCTACTAGGCACTATGGTATTCCCGAAGGATGAGTCACTGGCCATAGACACCCGTGTGATCTACTTGGCCTATGCTATCTTCTATGGCATAACCAGGGATCAGGAAACCAAGTATTTCAACCTAGCATCCATCATCCTGGTGGACATTGTCCGGGGTTTAGACAAATACCAGAGTCATTTCCGATACTTCCAAGGGTGTAACATGTTGCTACAATAGTGGATTATCAAACACATCAGCATGACTAAAGGAGTCTAGTATCTAAGCAACAACAATAGGATAGACCACCTCACAAATTACTGTCCGAACCTTAGTCATATGTCCAAAGGGACGTGGGCCCGCTTCTTCGCTGAGTTAATTGAAGATAGGATCCAGTGGATGTTTCTTGTCTTCATTTCGGAGCGCATAGTGGTTCGGGGCAAAAATTACCCATTTGTGCCATTAGTTGGGATTCGAGGAATCCGTCCTTATTATCTATCTCGGATTTTAAGGCAATTTGGTAGAAGGCAAGTCATACCCCAAATGGAGAACCCCAAACAATTTATTATTAAGAATACTGAACAGAAAATTAAGAATGCTGATACAATCCTCAGGAAGTGGAATGGTCGTGTGAGTTGGGGTCCAGATACTTTAGCTCCAGATAGGTTCGAAGCAGGGTGTGACCCAGGGTATTATGAGTGGTTACAGGGACACTTGGTCCGTGCATCCGTCCCAGGGCCCACACTTCATCACGATGCCCGAGAAGAGGAACGTTGAAAGAATGTTTGGAAAGCACAGATGAGCACTTGGCCAATATTTTGGAAGAAATAGACCCGGTGATAGTCAGAATGGAACTGTATTAGGCATGCCTTCATATTCAGACCACCCTTCGGAGGGTCAAGAAGGCCAAGACAAGCCAAGCCTCGACGTCAGCCGCTGGAGGAGGGCCCTGTTGATTTATTGCTTTATTATAAGTCCCATGTCGGCTTTATCATCTTTATAATCTCTTCAGGGAAGATATTTTTATTATTCATTAACTAATGATGATTTTCGGGGCAAAAGTTCATATTCGCAAATGACACTTGCATGTTGAAACGGTTAAGAAAGCCTTAGCAAAAAAAGGCCTTAGGAACACAAGTAATAGAAATATTTGCAAATTCTATGATTGTTTGCTACGTGCTTCACATGCTCACTTGCTATGTGTGTTATCATATATTAAATCATGAGTATAATTGGTCCGATGATCTAAACTACATACCCAAAAGAAAAACCATGAGACTTAAATCTTACCCGAATATATCTCCACTAAAGTTTGACTTATAATGGCGAATCAAGGAGAGCAGGAAGCACGGACTTTAGGAAAGACAGCTGAGATGCTGCGGGATAAGGTGCTACAAATGGAAAAACATCTCTAGGAAATAGGAAAGAAAATTGAGGAGGTAGACAGGTTGCTAGATATGATTGGGAATCCGCCAAAAGGCATACCCCAAGAGCAATACTATAGGAATGTCCCGGAAGAAGTGAGAGAATTGGTGCTGAATTATATACCCTTAGAGAGAAGGCCTGTGACGCCTAGAGAAAGGACTCCAAAAGGAGTGAATGATGACCAAGGGGATAGGTTAGACTCGTGGGTGATGGAATCAGACCCACAAGAAAAGTCGGAGCCTCAACAGGAAGCCTCCGAACCCATTGAGGAGGAAGATCCCATAGAAGAGGAAGAACTAAAAGAGGAAGAAGAAGAGCCTCAAGATATAGAGGAAGAAGAATTGGTGCCTATCGACATAGAGGTAAGGAAGAAGAGGAACCATTTGAGATATTTCCCGAGTTTCAACAAGAAGAGAATGATATGAATGATGAATTTGACTATTATGCCCCAACGAACGAGAGGTCCGACTTCTATACACCCTCACCCGTGCTAATATATGCGGTCTCTACTATGGCGTCAGAGAATTTTAGGAGAGCAGAACCACTCAAACCTGCTTGATGGGGCATAGCCTTCAAAGCCTATTCTTCCCCAGTCAGAGTAGCCCATCGTCCTGTCACCTGTAAGGATGTGTTAGAGAGGATGATAGCCATGGGAATGTCTTGCACCACTAGGGCCAGGTTGCCACCACCCGAGTTGGTGTATGCCTACAAAAGGTGCCCATTTCATCGAAATCAGGCGGATCATACCTTGAATGAGTACCTGGGATTAAGAAAGAGAATTTGCAGCTTGATCGATAATAGGATCATCGGAACTTTATGGGGACCACACACCCTACTGGTCCGTGATCCAATTATTCCCGGAGAAGGGGTCACCGCGGAAACCCAGATTTGGTGATATGATTTCACGATCTTCAAGGAATCATACGCCCGCATCTTCTCAACTCTGGCTACTCTAAGGAAGATCAGACCCGTGAAGCTTGTCCACGAACCCGCACCAATAGGGACCAATAGGAACAAATTTTGCTTGTACCATACTGGAGCTGTGGGACATGACGTTGAAGAATGCTATGCATTAAAGCTCGAGATCAAGCATATGATTAAGATGGGGGAGATTTTGGTCATCCTCCCGCTACAGTACTAAGAAGAAAAGAAAGATGAGAGAGCGAGTTTGTAAGGACAGTGACTCGCAGAGCTATGTTTTGGGGTAGATATTAGGTGTCCTCTACTTTTGCATGTAAAAAGTTACCCCCTTCCCCATAAATATTGTAAGGAGCCACGCCGACCTGACATCCATATGGAGGGATGCGCGGGAAGCCCTAGTCGGGTCTGGTCTGGGGATGTCTTTAGTTAGGGTTAGCCCAAGGATATCTAGGAAAAAGTAAATATCGTTCTTTTGTAAAATGAACTACGATAGGGCCTGATTTTCCCTAGTAGGATACATAGGCAGTCTACATAAGATTCGACCCCTGTATAATATAAATTATAATTCCCCCTCCTCCTATTTGTTTAATTTTTGGAACAGAAAAAGGGTTTGCCAAAGTAAGTCAACCATAAAGCCCATTGAACCAAGACCCACCCAAACATAAATGGCCCATAAACGTTCGGACTTTTAGAACAAAGGATCAAAAAATAGTCAAGCTTTAATATATGACTTTATGTGCTACGTGCGCTCCTAAATACCAATACGTGATATCTTGTTTGATATTTAACGTTAAGAAACTAACTTTATCTACCATTGAGTTATTCTTATCTTATAGAATGAGGCCGATTAGTGTATTACTGCAAGCTGACATACTTCACGAGATCTAAAGCCACGTTAGTATCCCACTTAGACAAAGGAAAAGAAAAAATGACTGGTACACCGGATAATAGTGGAAATGAGCTCATTCTCCGCGAGGAAGATATCCAAGACCCACAGGAATTATCGTCTCAAGAAGATGTGATCGTGACATTAGTGACTGCCGTCACGGCCCTTCAAGAAAAGGTGGCTAGGAATGAGGCAGCCCATACCGAAAAAGGCGCCCCAACTGGAGAAAGAAGGCCTCCTCCTCCTTTCTCATCACTAAGATCCCCAATACCCGATCAGTTTCCTATATACCCACCAGGAACCATCCCACCTCCATTAAATCCAACTGACCCGAATTACGTTGGTACTTCTTGCCGCACTCCACCACCAACAACATACACCCAAATCCCAGGGACCACTCACTCAGTCCCTTCTTACCAGGTTCCTCAGTCGGTATTCATTAACCCGGCAAACCAAGTACGTGTCCCAGCCCCACCAACTGGGCAAACCACCAATTCCCTGCTCAACCATCCCATTCACCAAGTATGCTTCTTCACTCCCAACATCCAAATGAATCCTCTCTAGGGCATAAATAGCTAGACCATTATGAGCAACTGGAAAAGGTCTGGAGGGCTAAACAAGATAAAAGTGAGAGAGATATGGAAAAAAAGATGGAGGAGTTACTAGAAAGATCCAACAGGTCCGCAAGGAAGGCTACCGGCCTAAGATGTGATGACCTATGCATGCATCCGAATTTGGACCTACCAGAAGGGTTCAAAATTTTGAAATTTGAAATGTTCTATGGGATAGGGAATCCCAAAGCGCACCTCCGCTCCTACTGAGACCAATTGATTGGGGTTAAGAAGAATGAACCCCTGATTATGCGACTATTTAGTCGTAGTCTAACCGGCGAAGCCGCTGAGTGGTTCGCAACCCAAGACATGCGCCAATGGCTCACTTGAGAGGACATGGCAGAATCCTTCGTGGAGAGATTTTGCTTTAATGTCGAAATGGTACCTGATCGCTACTACCTCGAGAAGGTCAAACAGAAGTCGACAGAGAATTATAGGGAATTCGCCAGTAGATGTATGGCCGAGGCAGCCCGTGTGCAACCACCAATGTGTGAGGGAGAGCTGCTCTCCGTGTTTATTCGGTCTCAAGAGCCTAATTTCTACGACAGCATGTTATCAATGGCTGGAAGGCCATTTACTGAATTGGTCAAAATGGGAGAGGCCATACAAGATGGTCTCAAATATGGGAAAATCATAAATGTCTTCAACAAGACCTCTGGACAAGCTACCGCAGGAATCTTCCACAAGAAGAAAGATGACGTAGCGAGCATATCCCACATTCCAAATCCAAGACCAAAAGAACTATAATCCTCCCATATAACTCCGCCTCTCATAAATTACTCCACACTTTCCTACAACCCAGCACCTGTATATTACGCACAACCAAGCTTCACCACCACTGTACCAGCCTACACGGCTCCGCCCAGTGTCCGTGTATCCGCTCCTGCTTACCAAACCCCACCACAAAAACATATCAACCACCTCAACAAAACTACCGCCCGCTATAAAATAACCCACCACAAGTATATCAACCACCTCACAACTACCCAAATCAGACACTACCCCAGCATATAATGCTCTACATCCTACTTTTTAGAAAAATCCAACGAGAGAATTCACAACACTCCTCGAGCCTAGAGCTCGACTCTTTGAAAGGCTATTAGTCGTAGGCCTAATCCAGAAGGTCCCTCCAAAACCAACACAATCGAGAAATAGGTTCTACAGGGCTGATCAAACTTTGCCTACCATTCAGGAGGAAATGGGCACAACATAGAAGACTGCATAAATCTCAAACATAAAATCCAGGATCTGATCGACAAAAGAGAAATCATCTTGGAGACTGCGGATCCCAATGTGAACTTAAATTAATTACCTAACCATGAAAAAAATTGGGTCCACATGATTGAAAGAGACGAGGACTGAAAATCTTGCAGAGCATTGGTCCCCAAAGCCATTAAATATCTGGAACAATAGTAGCCTCCCTCACACTCCAATAGCGTCCCAACTTTAAAGTTTTGGTCCCGGTGCCAAGAGCCCCAAAGGCTACGCCAGGGTTCAGGACTTTGGTCCCAGCACCCGTAGTAGCCCAGACGGCACAACAAATTATGCCTGCTCCTAAAAAGCCAATAATTGTGCAAGCAGCCATGGATCAAGGCATGACCCACTCAGAGAGATTTTACACTCCTGAAGAACTAGCTCAGAATGCTGCAAGGAAAGAAAACACCCAAAAGAGAGCAATAACCGAAGGTGAAGCTGAAGATTTTTAGCAGCGTATGCAACCAAAAGACTACTCTATCATTGAGGATTTAAAGAGACACTGGTATAAATATTCGTGTAATCATTGCTGGGTTGCTCCTCATCACACAGGCAGGCCCTCATGAGAGTGTTGGATAATGCACACGTACTAGCAGGTACGAGCAACAAAGAGTTGGTTGGGTTGGTATCCCACATTAATGGAGAACATAAAATCTATTTCTCTAAAGAAGAGCTACCAATGGAAGGAACCTCCCACAATAGAGCTCCCAACATCACTGTAGAATGTCGTGGCAAAGTAATAGGGAAAGTGCTTATGGATAATGGATCGGGCCTCAATATTTACCCCATCACCACATTAACACAGCATGGCTACGACATAGGTAAAATCAGCCAGAGTGGGATGAACGTCAGGGGATTTGATGGATCCAAAAGTGATTCCCTGGAAGAAGTAGACTTACCGATCCAAGTTGGGCCTGCCTCCTTCACAGCAGAATTCCAAGTCTTGGAGATCACTGCCAACTATAATATGCTCTTGGGAAGGCCCTGGATACATTCTGCTGGTGCAGTACTATCTACCCTGCACGGGGCCATAAAGTTTATATGGCAGGGCCAAGAAATTGTGGTAGCAGCCGAAAAGGATACCCATAGATATCCTTACAACATCATACCTATAATTGAGGGGAGCCCCCATCGATCAAACTTTCAAGTTGTAGAATACGTTGGGGCCATCCATTCAGAAGGGGAGGTCAACAAATCAATGCCAGCAGTCTACAGAATGATTACCTCCACTATGCTAAGAAATGGTTTTGAAACGGGAAAAAGTCTGGGGAGAGACCTTGAAGGGATAATAGAGCTTGTGCCAATCCCAAAAGAAAATTACCACTTCGGTCTAGGGTATACTCCTAGTGAGGATGAGCTCATAAAGGCTATCAGGAGATAACCCAGAATGGGGAATCTATCTCGTCCAATTCTGATTTTGTACCTGTCATTTCCCAAAAAGATGCCGATGCTGAATGGAAAAGAAGTTGATGGGGGTCTCGAGTCGCTGTTTCAAGAAGAGTGATGCTATGCGATCATTGAGGAAAGCCAGGAGATATTCACCATGCACAATCTGAGGCCTGGAGAGCGCATGAACAATTGGACATCTACTCCCCTCTTGGCTCCTCGGTAGAGCGATGGGTTTTCCTTAAAATATTTTGCTAAAAAGCGGCAACATCGGCCGAGGCTCGAATGATCGCCTTTTTAAAATTACTTTGTGATGTTTAAAAATAGAAATGGTCCGATGTTGTTCTGAACCAGGACCACAGTTTGTAACCTATTACTCTAGAATTAATGAAAATCCTCGATCTACATAAAACTGCTATCCTTATCTGATAATAATAACAAGAGTTTTCTAACTAACCACGCATAATGTAAAATAATAAACCTAACTCTAATTTGCCATGCTTTTTCAGTAATAACAATAACGTAACAACCGAAAATGTCATGATGTGTCGTGAAACGAACGAGAAAAATAGGCAACAGGGGTATGAGGACTACGATGAAGTGACAATGATACCAGAGGAATTGGTAGAAGAGTCAGAATAATTAGAAGATAAGAAGAAGCCAAATATGGATGAAACTGAGGTGATCAACCTCGGTAACGAAGAGGATGTCAAAGAGACACGAATCAGTGCTCACTTGGGAGCACCTCAGAAGGAAGAGCTTGTAGCTCTATTAAAGGAATATGTGGATGTATTCGCCTGGTCATAACCAGATATGCCAATGTTGAGCACTGAAATTGTAGCCTGCCTATTAAGAAGGGCTTTGCTCCGGTTAATCAAAAGACCCAGACATGAGTATCAGGATAAAGGACGAGGTAGAAAAATAAATCAAGTCCAGGATGGTGGAGGTAACATCCTACCCCACCTGGGTGGCCAACTTAGTACCAGTACCCAAAAGGGATGGAAAGACTCGAATCTGTGTAGACTACCGACATCTCAACCGGGCCCGTCCAAAAGACAACTTTCCTCTCCCAAACATCCACATTCTAATAGAAAACTGCACCAAGCACGAGCTGCAGTCATTCGTGAATGTTTTTTCCAGGTACCATCAGATATTCATGAGCGAAGAAGATGCAGAAAAAACATCCTTCATCACCCCTTGGGGAGTCTACCATTTAGGGTAATGTCATTCGGCCACAAGAATGTCGGTGCTACATACATGAGAGCTATGACCACCCTGTTCCACAATATGATGCATCAAGAGATTGAATTCTATGTGGACGATGTCATCATAAAATCGAAAGAAAGTTCAGAGCATACTACACACTTGAGCAAGTTTTTTTGATAGACTTCGAAAGTCCAATCTAAAGTTAAACCTAGCAAAGTGTACGTTTGGAGTGCCAGCGAGTAAGTTGCTAGAATTCATAGTTAGCCGCAGGGGTATTGAACTGGATCCTACCAAAATCAAAGCAACTTAGGAGTGGTCGCCTCCCAAGACTAAAAAAAAAGTCATGAGCTTCTTGGGAAGGTTAAACTATATTGGGCGGTTCATAGCCCAGTCAGTTGTGATTGTGGAACCAATCCTTAAATTTCTCAAGAAAGACGCTCCCACAAATTGGATGGAAGAATGCCAAGAGGCATTCGACAAAAAAAAAAAAAAGTACCTCTCCAATTCTCCTGTCCTAGTGCCATCCAGGAAAGGGAGCCCTTTATTACTATACCTGTCAGTATCAGAAAATGCTTTCGGGTGCATGCTCACCCAACATGATGAAAAGGCCAAAAAGGAACATGCCATCTACTATTTGAGCAAGAATTTCACATCCTGCGAGGCATGGTATACACTTGTAGAGAAAACCTGTTTTGCACTGACCTGGATTGCCCAAAAGCTGAGGCATTACCTATCGGTGTTCACTACTCACCTCATATCCAGAATGGATCCATTGAGATATATTTTTCGACAATCGATGCCCATAGGAAAATTGGCTAAATGGCAGATGCTACTAAGCAAATTCAACATCGAATATGTATCACAAAAGGCAATCAAAGGGCAAGCCCTAGCTGACTTGCTGGCAGAAAGTCCCGTCAATGAAAAACTTGAACCATTACAGAGTTTCTTCCCAAATAAGGAAGTGATGGCTATGGAAGAAGAGGTGGCAGAGCCATACTCAGGTTGGAGACTGTTCTTCGATGGAGCAGTCAATTACAAAGGATCAAGAATCGGGGCAGTGTTAATATCAAAAATAGTACAACACTATCCGATGGCTGCAAAGCTCAACTTTAGATGTACCAACAACATGGCAGAATATGAAGCATGTATCCTTAGCCTCAGGATAGCATTAGACATAAACATACAAGAGTTGTTGGTAATCAGGGACTCCGATTTGCTCATAAATCAAGTGAAAGGAGATTGGGCAACCAAAATGATAAGATTCTCCCATATGTGAATCTGGTACAGAGATTTTAGGGGAGATTCAAGAGTATCGACTTCAAGCATAGTCCGAGGGCTCAAAATGAGTTTGTAGATGCATTGGCTACGATAGCCTCCATGATCCAGCACCCCGATAGTACTCCTTTTGATCCACTAGAGATCACACTGAGGGAAGAACAAGCTCACCGTGCCCATATTGAGGCTGAGCTAGATGGCCAACCATGGTATGCCGACATCAAGGCATACCTGGAGAAAAGAGAGTACCCCCTAGAGAGTTCAGCAAATTAGAAGAAGACCATCAGGAGGTTGGCTAATGAGTTCTTCTTGAACAAATAAATGTTGTACAAAAGGACATTTGACCTTGGGTTACTCAGGTGTGTGGACGCCGAAGAGGCTACAAAACTACTGGGCATGCGGACCCCACATGAATGGATTCATTCTCGCTAAGAAAATATTAAGGACATGATACTATTGGATGACCATGGAGCATGATTCCTGTAAATTCATGCAAAAGTTCCATCAGTGTCAGTACAGGAGATCTGATCAAGGTTCCTCCCACAGGGTTACATGCGATGAGCTGGCCTTGGCCATTTGTGGCATGGGGAATAGACGTCATAGGATCCATCGGTTAAACCTCGGAAATTTTATACCGTTGTTTCACAAATAAACTAACGCGAGCTTAAGGTGAACATGAGGTTCTTGTGATTATAAGAAGGGTATTTGGTGGTTTTAAAGTGCATACGATAAGAGTTTGAAGTTATATGAATTAGTGAAACTAAGTTCATCAAAGGAAGGTGAAGTATAAGTTGTGTTTGGGAAAGATTTTGAAAACTATCGAGTTAAGGATTGATTGTTAATGCCTTGGAGAGGAGTTATGAGGATAATTAGATTGTTAATAAAGTGTTAAACAAGTGTTAAGAAGGTTCCATAAGGATTTGAGATCAAACGAAACGACGAGAACAAGTTCGGGAAGAAGGTGGGTTATACGACCATTTATACGGTCCGTATAATGGTCCGTATAATTGTTACAGTGAAGGGCCATCACTGATGGGGTTATACGATCACTTATACGGACCATATAAGGGTCCATATAATCCCTTCTGGCTGAGTTAATTTCCAAGTATAAATATAAGTTCTAAGTTCTAATTTTTCATTTTCCCATCTTCTCCACTCCTCTCAAGAAATCTGGAATATTCCAACATCTTATTAACACAAATTCAAGGGAGATCAAAGATCAAATACCAATAATCAAAGGAAATCAAGTGTATGGGTGTTCATTAGGGTTAATGGAAGCTAGGAATTCCTTTGGAATTGAAGTTAGGGTTTTCTTCAAGTGAAGTATCTTCATCTAAAGTTCATTCCTAAATAATCAAAGGTGATTTGTTTTTGTTTATTTCATGTTATTAAGAATATTGAGTGGTTGAAAGACTTGGATTATGGAAGAAAGTGGAGTATGAAGTTTAAATATGGAAATAGTGGTATTCTTGAATAGTAACTTGACTTGAATCATAGTTCTTGATATATCATGAATGTAATCTTGTTATGAATGATATTAAAGATGTTGTAGAAGCATTATATGTGAATGAATATGATGTTGTGTCACAATTATAGGTATGGATGGCTTTGAAAGGGGATTTTGAGAATTGAATAATGTCTAGCTTGGTGAAGTTTATAGATTATATATTGTTGGTGTTGTTATTGAAGTTTAGGAGTTGTTTATTATATGGAGGAAGTTTTTGAAACAACGCAGATGCTGCCCAATTATCGTTAGCTCTTAGTTGTGCTAGTTGAGACCTAAAGTATGATTCCGGTTATCTAACCTTTGTACAAATTCTCTTGAATGTAGAATAGTGAACTTGGAGGGAAGTGTTTAGTCGACAAGGTGTTATGATTTTCATGATGATGAACCTTAGTACGAATTCTCATGATATGATGCTATTATGATGTTCATGATTTTTACATGATTCCTTGTTGTTATTCATTGTTGGTAGTCTCTCCTTATAATGCTAGTTCCTTCAGGGTGAGACATGACGATTATGATTATTTCATAATATAATCGGAGGTTGCCGACCTTCGGTCACTCCGATAGAGTTACAACTTTTACTTGAGCTTTTTTGCATGCTTCATGTTAAGTAAATGATGATGATTACACCGAGTCTATATGGCACGGGCAACACAATTAAGGCGGGCGGCTTATGGATGATGATGACAACACCACTAGTGGGCGGCGTGAGATGATTACCCCGGACGCGGGCTAATGATATTATTGATTCAGGCTGCTTATGTATGTATGTGTGACATGTTCTAAAGATAAAAATGAGCATGCATGATCCCGCCTCAAGAGACAAGCAGTTGTAGTTATATTTTCTTCTTATGTTTTCTATATTTCCTTATCATGTTATCATATATGCCTTACAGACTCAGTACATTATTCGTATTGACGTCCTTTCTTTTACGGACACTGTGTTCATGCCCATAAATAGACAGGGAGGCGGTACAAATTCATAGGAGCCTATCAGCAAATACATAGGAGCACTCCACTACTCCGGAGGTGCTATTTATTCATATATTCTATTGTGCACATATTTGGGGCATGGCGGGGTCCTGTCCCGTCCTTATGAATTCAACACTTCAGTTAGAGTCTCGTAGATACTTATGTGTGGGTTGTAGATGTTATGAGACTTCTTCAGTGTATATTTTGTACATCATGTTCTCTCCTCGTGGGCTTATACATATCTTGGGAGAGTTAGAAATTGGTTTATGACAAGTTTTATATTAAGAATGATATATGTCCAGGTTAAGTACGGTAGATAGCATGATAAGTGGTGTTCGGTAGTCAGCTTCGGGTACCCGTCATGGCCCCCTAGTCGGGTCGTGACAAAAGTGGTATCAGAGTAGTTCTGTCCTAGGGTGTGTCTACGAGCCGTGTCCAATAGAGTCTTGTTTATGGGTGTGAAACGCGCCACACTTATAAACAAGAGGCTGCGGGGCATTTAGGAATAATGACCGTATTTCTTCTCCATAGATCGTGTGATAGATCTGTGTTATAAGAATTCCTTTTGCCTAATTGTGTGTTATGATTTCAGCGATGCCAGTAAAGTGGAAAGCGATAGCCGCCCAGAAGGGAAAGACTGCGGCAGGAAAACGGGTTGAACAGGAGCCACCGGTACATATAGAGGAGGGTGAGTCTCATAATGAGGCTCCATCTCATACCTCTCACACTCCGCCTGTTCTAGAGGAGCATGAGGGGGCCTCAGTTCCAGCTCCAGTGCCTCCAGTTCCTCCACCGGGTGTTTCGGGTTAACAGATGACCGAGGCCATTCAATTATTGACTCAGTTGGTTGCCGCTCAGGCTCAACGATAGAGTACGGGCCTATGTGATAGAGCGGTTAGTGCAAGAGCCCGGGATTTTATGAGCTTGAATCCTCCAAAAAAATTCGAGTCAAAGCCGGATGAAGACCCGCAAGGTTTTATAGATGAGATGTTGAGGACGTTGAGGATCATCCATGCTTCTGATACTGAGTCCGTAGAATTGGCATCCTATAGGCTCCGTGATGTTGCGGTTCTTTGGTACAATAATTGGATTTCTTCAAGAGGGGAAAACGCACCTCCCCCGATTTGGCAAGAGTTCGTGAATGCTTTCATCCATCATTATTTACGACCCGAGGTTCGTCGAGCCAGAGCTAATCAATTCTTGAATCTCATGCAAAGGAATATGAGTGCTCGGGAGTACAACCTTCACTTTAATTCATTGGCTAGATATGCTCCGACTATGGTAGCTGATATGGGAGACAAAGTATATCAATTTGCGAGTGGCTTAGGGCCACATTTGTTCAAAGATTGTTTGACAGCTTCGCTTCAGGTAGGGATGGATATTTCCCGCATACAGGCCCATGCCTAGAATTTGGAAGAGCAACAGCGACCGCACCGAGCTGAGCGTAATATTGACAGAAGGCAGAGTAAGAGGGCCAGATCTGTTAGTGCTAGTAGTGAGTATAGAGGGGATCAAAGACAGTCATATTCTAGAAATTCAGGCTAATCAGCGACTAGTGCAGCTCTTCGATTTGCGGGTAGGAGATTTGACCGCCCCATTTATTCAGGACAGGGTCCGAGTTCGAGAGTTTTGGGTTCTCAGTTTGGAGGAGATCCTAGTTATAGGAGACTGCCGGTCCCACAATGCAGCCAATGTAGAAGGTTACATTCGGTTCTGTGTCGCCAAGGCTTATATGCTAGTTATGCTTGTGGACAGACTGGGCATATGATGCGTGATTGCCCCTCGATGAGTGGCAGAGCTAGGGCTCAGCCTACAACATCAGTAGCCGGTTCTTCTTCGTTTGTGCTCCCCGTAGGGCAGACTCCCCAGATCTCAGCAGGTCGTAGTAGGGGCAGAGGGGGAGCATGCAGTTTAGGTGGCTCCCAGCCCCGTATTTATGCTTTAGCCGGACGATAGGATCTTGAGTCCTCCCCTGACGTTGTCACAGTTATATTATCATATTCTCTCATGATGTCTATGCATTGATTGATCCGGGTTCTACCTTATTGTATATTACTCCATATATTGTTGATCGTATTGGGGTGAAACTCTAGCCAATAAAGCCTTTTGAGGTATCCACTCATGTTGGTGACCCGGTAATAGCTAGACAAATGTATAAAAATTGTGCGATTGTGGTATATGATCGCCAGACTATAGCTGATTTGATTGAGCTGGAAATGTTAGACTTTGATGTGATTATGGGCATGGATTGGTTGGCCTCTTGTTGTGCTAATGTAGATTGTAGGACAAAGTTGGTTCGATTCCAGTTCCCAGGAAAACCAGTGCTTGAATGGAAAGGTAACACAGCATCCCCAAGGGGAAGGTTTATTTCCTATCTCAAGGCAAGAAAAATGATTGCTAAGGGCTACATTTATCATTTAGTCCGAGTTCATGACACCGAAGCAAAGCCCCCAACTCTTTAATCCGTCCCGGTAGTAAATGAGTTTCTGGATGTATTTCCAGATGAACTTTCAGGTCTTGCACTGGAGCGGGATATTGATTTTATCATTGATGTGTTGCCGGACACCGAACCTATATTTGTTCCTCCTTACAGAATGGCTCCTGCAGAGCTAAAAGAGCTAAAGGCACAAATGAAGGATTTGCTCGAGAAGGGATTTATCAGACCCAGTTCATCGCCATGGGGAGCACCTGTCTTATTCGTAAGAAAAAAAGATGGTTCTTTACGAATGTGCATTGACTATAGGCAGCTGAACAAGGTGACGATCAAGAATAAATATCCTCTTTCAAGAATCAATGATTTGTTTGATCAATTACAAGGTGCTAAGTGGTTTTCCAAGATTGATCTGAGATCGGGGTATCATCAAGTGAGCGTTAGAGAAGAAGATATTCCCAAGACGACTTTCAGAATCAGATATGGCCATTATGAATTTCGGGTAATGTCATTTGGGTTGACTGACGCTCCGGCAGTGTTTATGAATTTGATGAACAATGTATTCAGGCCTTTTCTAGATCTATTCGTGATCGTGTTCATTGATGATATTCTAGTATACTCACGGTCAGAAGCAGAGCATGCAGATCATCTACGTACTGTCCTTGGAATTCTTCGGGCTTGTGAGCTATATGCTAAATTTTCAAAATGTGAGTTCTGGTTGAATGC